>NW_015090911.1:4249108-4311606 GCF_001431845.1 Calidris pugnax | reverse complement strand
CATGAGCCAGCAGTGTGCCCAGGTGGCCAAGAAGGCCAACAGCATCCTGGCCTGTATGAGGAGCAGGGGGATTCAAGGCCAGGCTGGATAGGGCTTTGGACCTGGTCTAGTGGGAGATGTCCTTGCCCACTGGGGGTGGGAAACAGATGATCTTCAATGTCCCTTCTAACATAAACCATTCTGTTATTCTATGATTCTATGAGTCTATGAGTCTATAGGACCCATTTTCTTTAACATCTTTATCAATTATCTGGATGAGGGGATCGAGTGCGCCCTCAGTAAGTTCGCAGACAACACCAAGCTGGGTGGCAGTGTTGATCTGCTGGAGGGTAGAGAGGCCTTGCAGAGGGATCTGGACAGGCTGGATCGATGGGCTGAGACCAACAGGATGAGTTTCAATAAGGCCAAGTGCCGGGTCCTGCACTTAGGTCACAACAACCCCAGGCAGCGCTACAGGCTGGGGGCAGAGTGGCTGGAGAGCTGCCCGGCAGAAAAGGACCTGGGAGTGTTGATCGACTGTCGTCTGAACATGAGCCAGCAGTGTGCCCAGGTGGCCAAGAAGGCCAACAGCATCCTGGCCTGTATGAGGAGCAGTGTGGTGAGTAGGACCGGAGAGGTGATCATCCCCCTGTACTCGGCACTGGTGAGGCCTCACTTTGAGTACTGTGTCCAGTTTTGGGCCCCTTGCCACAAAAAAGACATTGAAGTCACAAGACATTGCTGCCATCCAGCGAAACCTGGACAGACTGGAGAGCTGGGTCAAGAGAAACCTAATGCAATTTAACAAAGGCAAGTGTAGGGCGCAGCACCTGGGGAGAAATAACCCCATGCACCAGTACAGGTTGGGGACTGACCTGCTCCTTCTCTGAGGAGAAAGACCTGGGAATTCTTGTGGACAACAGGATGACCATGAGCCAGCAATGTGCCCTTGGGGCCAAGAAGGCCAATGGCATCCTGAGGTGCATCAAGAAGAGCATGGCCAGCAGGTCAAGGGAGGTCATCCTGTCCCTCTACTCTGCCCTGGTGAGGCCCCATCTGGAATACTGTGTCCAGTTCTGGGCACAGTTCAAGAAGGACAGGGAACTGCTGGAGAGGGTACAGCAAAGGGACACAAAGATGATTAAGGGCCTGGAGCATCTCCCTTATGAAGAAAGGCTGAGGAACTTGGGTCTTTTTAGTCTAGAGAGGAGAAGGCTAAGGGGGGATCTGATCAATGCTTATAAATACTTAAATGGAGGGAGTCAGGAGGACAGGGCTGGTCTTTTCTCAATGGTGTCCAGTGACAGGACAAGAGGAAATGGGCACAAACTTGATTATAAGAAATTCCACCTAAACATGAGGAGGAACTTCTTTACTGTGAAAGTGGTAGAGCACTGGAACAGGCTGCCCAGAGAGGTGGTGGAGTCTCCTTCTCTGGAGACATTAAAAAAACGCCTGGACAAGATCCTGTGCAACCTGCTCTAGGCTACCCCCCACCACTCCGGTGGGGGGGTTGGACTTGATGATCTCCAGAGGTCCTTTCCAACCCCATGTGATTTTATTATTCTGTGAGGTGCTAGAGCGGGTCCAGAGAATGGCAACGAAGCTGGTGAGGGGTCTAGAGAGTAAGTCTTATGAGGACAGGCTGAGGGAGATGGGGGTGTTCAGTCTGGAGAGGAGGCTGAGGGGAGACCTTATCGTGCTCTGTAACTACTTGAAGGGGGGGTGTAGAGAAGTGGGGGTCGGTCTCATCTCCCAAGTCACAGGAGATAGAACAAGGGGAAATGGTCTCAAGTTGCACCAGGGGAGGTTTAGATTGGATATTAGGAAACATTTCTTCATGGAAAGGGTTATCCAGCATTGGAATAGGCTGCCCAGGGAAGTGGTTGAGGCATCATCCCTGGGGGTGTTCAAAAGACGGGTAGACACGGTCCTCAGGAATATGGTTTAGTAATTTTTATTTCCTATTTCTTATTTATTTTTTTTGTCAGAGTTAGGTTGATGGTTGGACTAGATGATCTTTAAAGTCCCTTCCAACCTAGACGATTCTATGATTCTATAATTCTGTAGTTAAGGTATCTGACTTCAGTTTTTGGTTCCTGTTCCTCCTTCACATTTTAGTCTCTGTTAAACCACCTCCAGCCCTGTATCACCACCCTAATCAATTGTCTTCTGTGCTTCATGGCCTGAAGTCCCTCAGAAATGGAAATTGCAAAGGAATGCTGGCATGAAACATGACAAACAAAACCTGCCCTTTTGCTTCCGGAACATAGGAGTGTAGCATATGAAGGCATGGCCCCTGGTCAGCAGTGCAACCAGAATCCTTTATTAAAACAGACACGAAGTTTATATAGTACTAAGTATCTTCTTTCCCAACCCACAGGCCCTTGCAACCCCCAACTGCCAGGCGAGTGGAATTCCCCTCAATCAGTAGGGCCATTAGGCACTGTTTATGGTCGTTAGGACTTGCTTAGGGGCTGTCCCCTGCCAGTGCTCCTGCTACTTCTATTCCTTCTGGTCTTCATTTCTTCCACAATCCTGTTCACCCACATAGGAGATTATCCCGTTCCTTTACTTTTATCCATATACCTTGGTAATATAAAGTTGGGAATTTGCACTACTTTTTTTAGGTTATCAGTTGCTAGCATTAATGCTCTGTTTCAGCCCTTCTCTAAAGCTTCCATTCAAATGTTTTAGTGCATTGTCCCAGTATGTTCTAATACATTAATACACATTTTATTGTGGGATGTGTAGACAAGGATTCTTGCTGGGCCATTCGTACTAAAGTATGCCTAAATTCTATCAGGTAATATAAAGAATGAAAATGTGGTATCTGAGATATCTGTCAAATAGAGTATCCAACCCTGGGCTGCAGAGTCATCGGGGCTCTAATAATACAGTTTCCTAATTGAACATTAGGCATCATTTACCAGTCATCCACTAACTGTATCTCATTGAAGGCTTTTCATTTGGGAAAAAAAAACAACATATGTTTTCGACAGAAAAAGCTCACCCTGCTTTCCACCTGCTTTTCAGCTTAACAACTCAGTAGGTTTTGTTGTCTGTAACATTGAATTTCTGCTTGCGGATGAGATGTTTACAACACAGATGATAGTTATGAGAAGTGCATCTCAGAGCAAATTTAATTTGTTTCCACTGTGCTGTAAAAAAAAATTAAGTATAAACCCAATCTTGTTTATGGTTTTAGAAAGTCATATTCATTAAATCCATATGCTTGGCATTTCATGTAATTTGCTCCATAAAAAATAAAAATGTTATTTTTGTTTAAGCCTATTTGACTGCAGGGATTTGCCTCCCAGTTGTTGCTCTTAATTACGAACAGTTACCCAGGACAGATCCTAATATTCAGAGCTGTGTCCTGCTCAAATCCCTTCAGAAAAAGGTATTTAGCTGGAATAATACCAGGGTGGTAGTATGGCTAGGGAACGTATCTGGTTTAATAGGACTGACGTGCATGGTTTAATATTAAGACCTAATCTAATCCTGCTAATGGAAAAATTTAATATTCTGATAGGATCACTTAGTGAAATAGAATATTATAGCCTGTGTTAAGAAGAAGGGAAAAAAAGAACCTAATTTACACATGCTTGTTAACTCAGTATGTATTTTTCATTTGCAATCATATGATTCTAATCCTTAACCCAATACTAGTGTTTTCTTTTATTTGGTGGTTTCAGATAAAGCCCTGGTAAAGCTTTTTGTAAAATAAAGTCATATTTCACTCCAACATGGTAAATTAAATGTGGTATTATTTTCTTCCTGATGAGTTTTCTGGCTAAGGTGGTGCTGCAGCCTCTTGTATTCAACTGTTCTGTGGAAATTGTGAGAAACGCCGGCTCACACCTAGAATTTAAAAAGGACAAAGTCGCCGAAGCAAAGGTATAGAAATTTATTATACGAAACAGCGCTGAATCGGGTGCATCTCAAAGTAGAGGCACACCTCCCTGTTGGTTTCTTAGGTATCTTTATACTTCTTATCCCGGCCGCCTGAGCCACTGTCTCCCTTCTCATTGGCTGAGAAGTTGGAGCTCACATTCTTCCCGACTGCTTACTAAGCACATACATCTGTTTTACAAAATTATCATTCTAAACACCCCTATTCTAATTTATTATGCTACTTGTTGCTTTGCAATCTTTGCCATCACCTACTGCCCAATGTTAATGATTACAAGTACTCTGGCAGTCATATCTCTATCAGTGACCCTCCAGGTGGCCTTTGTCCACTTATCAGTCCTTTAGTCAGTCTTCGAAGAGTCCTTTGTCCACTTATCAGTCTGCCATCGGCCTGGCTCTCTTCACCTAGATGACTTCCCTTAGACCAGGACCCCTGGACAGCCCCAGGGCGCCTCTAAGGATTAGTTTGGTACAATGGGTGAGGCTCCACCATCACCGGGACATACTAACAAAAAAATACATCAATTAGCTGAAGCAAAACTCAGCTCATTTCTCACAGGATCAAACATACCTGCCATGTCACAGAGTGGTGGGTTAAAAGTTATTGGATCCTAGACTTCATTTCTGGTAGGTTATTCCTGCCACGGACACTACTATGACTGTCTCCTAATAATCCTAAAGGAGCTGATAAGTCCTTGATGCACAGAAATATAAATAAATAAATGCTACCTGTTGAAGTGTTGAGTTGAGTAAAAGAATCCTTCCTTGGAGATTTTCAAGACCCGCCTGGATGCAGTCCTGAGTAACATGCTCTAGCTCTAGGCAATCCTGCTTCAGCAGGGGAGTTGGACTAGATGATCTCTATGGTCCCTTCCAACTCTGAAATTCAGTGAAATTCAGTGAAATCCAGGAGCTGAGAGGGAGTAGAAATGGTGGATTTTGCTGCCATTGAGTCATACATACGCATAGGAGAGACAATAGTCATATCTTCAGAGAATATCAGCCAGAGTCAAGGCCATACCTTTTCATTTCTGTTGGTCACAACTGGTGAGGGTTGTGTATATGTCTGGGAGACAACAATTATTCTCATTTCTCAAGCCCAGGAACAGCTCTCATGTATGGCTCACTTTATTTGGAGATGAGACTCAGGAAAGCACAGTGCTCCTGACCCTCCTGCTAATATAAAAGGCAAATTCAGTTTAGTATAGGCATAGGTAAATTCAGCCTATGATCAACACAAAAGGAAAATCAAAATCCCAAGGATTTCAGATGGTTGTTGGACAACCTTCTTCTGCAAAACTGCTCCGAACAACTGAAGACCTTTAATATAAAATTGAGGTAAAGCCGCAAAATCTTTAACTTATTTCCAAACCTCAGCTTGTGGCCAAAGAAACTCTGTTGAGTTAGCATATTTTCTGTGCTCTAAACTGCTGCTTTGACTGTGTCTACAACAATAATTAGGTCCAAACCTCAAATCATCCTCAAGCCTGTTCCTCCTGACCATCTAATACTGTAATCATGTAGTTCAAATTCAGTAGCAGTCTAGAAAACTCAGGAAGGTATCTTATATTTCTGTTAGGCTTTCTTCCAGGCAGTTCCACCATGTCAAGATATTCAGGTCTGAAGTTCAGGAAGTCAGCCAACAACCATCCTTTGATCCTAGCAGTCAGTTCTTCCATGTCTCCTTTCCCCTCCTCTGTTGCAACACAGAGACAAGCTTGTTGGGTATCCCAGAATACTGCAGATTGCATAATAGATGACCATATTCACAGTTGGGGAAATCTGTGATACACTTGAATGCCACCAATGGTAGCTAAAAAGCAGTACAAGTGAATGGTTTCTGTGTTTTAAGAGATATGTAGGAAATGTAGAAACAGTAAGAGCAGTTTTGGCGGAAGCATGCATGTTGACAGTGCTGGTGGTTATTAGCTGGCAGAGATCTCACAGGCAGGTGCAGGGTATAGCTCCAGTGTACCCTCCTGTCTGTGGTTTGTTGGGTGCTCAGGCATGGACCATTTGTGGTTAGCACAAAACACTAGTTTACCTATGGTTAAAGGTTTTGTGGGAAAGATCCCACTACTACTAAAGTAAGAATTACCTGTGAGCACAGCCATAATGCATTGGGAAGGGAGCTTCCATTATTTGTTCCTTTCCTAGTAGGACTTGGTTATACTCTTGCATGGATCTTGAGAGAGGAGAGGGTTTAAAATTATTCTCTTTAATCATGCTGTAACTTTAGTGTGAATGCTACTGGATTTAAGGATTACTGGACAGAAGTAATTACCATCTGTCAGCATAACAAGAAAAAAAATCCAGAATGGAATGACCACATCAGTGTTTTTCAGATATGTCCAAATGTTCTGATTAGTTTACGTTAAAAAACCCTAACCTACTGAATGCTAAGTCTTAAATTCCCAATTGTTTTTTTTTCCAGATTTCATGATCATGAAAATTCTATTATCCTACTCTATGTATACAGTTGAATGAATATTTCCTACCAAAATGCCATGAAATTTAGTTTTCAAAGGCCTCATATCCCATTTCACTCCTAGCCTAATCTATCTTGAACAAGTCTTTCATGTATGCAGCTATTTTGGAAGTTCTAAGTCATACATATTCATAAGCCAGTTATTACAGATACAGTAATTGCTGATTTACATGCTCCACAAGGTTTTATAAAATATTAATTGCTTATTATTCGCATTGCAGGTGGAAACACTGGAAAGATGGCTCTTTCCTGCAATATAATAAACTAATTTTGAAGCTATTTTATTGTACTCTGACACAGAGATATGTGCACTGAAATTTTGTTTTAAGCTTCATGATGCCATTCCAGATTTCAGTTGCCTCAGACTTTAAATATTGACACCTTTAAAGATTCTTGTGTAACAGTGAGGTTTCATTCCTAAGGTGTGCCTAGACTGTGAGATGGCCGCATAACATCAGATTCCTCAGGTCTGGTACACTGATTTTTGAGATAAGAGAAGATGATCATGTGCATGCATTTTCTTTTCATGGTAACAAGGCCATAAAAGAACTCATAATATGTTCAAAGCCTTCTTCTGATATGTAACTAAGACATGTCTGGGGCATGCACTTTCTGAATTGGGTTAACTTTAAAACTACATGAATAAAGACAGTCAGAGCACTCCATCCATATGGGCTATATACAGTCTGGTGGCTTACCAGACGTGAGACAAGAAGACGGAGCTCATTCTGAAGAAAGTAAGCTAGCAGAAAAGAAAAGAAGTGGTTTCATCCCTGTTCGATGGTTAATGCATAGACTTGAATGAATAGTTTGGAGGGTGAAGACTCGGGGAAGATTAATCTGATTAACCTGACACTGACATTACAGATTAAGTGCTTGATTTATTTTGAACTGCTTTAGGTTGGTTTTGATAGGAAGTAATTTAATCTATGAAAAAAATGTACCTACTTAACTCATTTCTGCTGCACATGAGCACTCAGTCCTTTGGACTGGACTATGGTTATTCCAAAGTGAAAATCTCCTAAAATGTGTCCAATGTGAGCATCAGATCTCCAGGCTGAATAATTTCATTCTTGTAATGCCATCCTTTCAATCTGCACTACTTTTGAATGTGTCACAGACATGTGGCATGTTCCTTGTGGAGATTCTTGATTAAGGAGTTTAGTTCTTTCTGGAACAATAAAGTGGACTGGCAATCTGCTGATATCTTTAGGTGTTATACATTAAGGGTTGGACTCCTTCACATTGCTTCTGTCACAAAGGTGTGAAACATCAGTAGTTCAGGCATCTCAGGTGAAGACTGCAAAGATCTCAAAAAAGAGAATCCGAAGTTCAGAAATGTCAAGCACCCTAAATTTTCAAATGGATGTTATCTTCTGAAATCATAGCCCTGTTGAACAGATAACTTGTACGGTGTACTTCAGTGACATATAGAGGTATAGAGATTTATAATTACCTAGTCTGGCTCCTGGAAACAGTACAAGCACAGTGAAATGTGGGTTATGTGGGATCATTCAGCAACCAGGCTGTCCCTTCTTCCTCAATTACGGAAAATTGCATTATATTGTAGTGTGCAGTATGCCAGTGGGGATCTTGAGCAGCCCAGAAATAGACATTCTATTATTTCAGCATTGCAAACACAATTACGAACAACACCAAAAAAACAATACCAGAAATAAACTTATATTCTTATCATATATTTTATTTTTCCTCTGAAATGAATTCTATTAAAACAGAAACAACCAGACAAAATTCTGACAATAATTCAAATTCATAGAGAGATATAAAATATATCCCCATATGGTTTACAAGTATTAAAATATCTTTTGTTTTCTCATTTTTAATTGGAGGTCTGATATCTAAAATGAAAGAAATGTTTAATTCAGCAAAACTCCTGAAGGTAATGTATCTATTCATATCTATTCATCTATTGAATCATTATTAACCCACTGGCCAATAATATTTATGAAAAATCAAAAGCTAAAGAAGTAGCTAGAAAAGTGTAGTTGCATTGAGGAGTTAAGTGCTTTTGTTTACCCAGGGTTGCTGGAGTTCAGAAAAATACCACCATCGTTGACCTTTCAGCTATTGCTGCTTTTCAGGTGTTGCATTCTTGAACCTCCATGCAGGCCTTGGTACAGATGTCAGTTGCTATAATCTAGCAGAAGCTGACTGTGTCAGTGCAACAGAGATCAAAATCTGATTGGTATTTTTACTGGATTTGAATATATTTACCTTGTAGAGCTGTTAAAGTTCTCTAAGAATAAGATCATATACTTTTCCAGTTAATGTGGAAGCACACTACATGTTTGGCAAACAGGGAAATTTATAAATCCTAATTTATTTCTCTTCCACAAGCCTGATCGAAACTATTGGAAAGTCCTTTATATTTACATAAGGTAAATTTGCCTGAGTTTCATTTAGGATTTTTTAGGCTATTCATTCTTTTATTAATTCAGGAAATTTCAGTGGGTTGATTGTTCCCAGGACAGAGAAGCTACCTCAACAAAAGGGTAGATTTTGTGAGGTCTTTTTCTAGTCCAAATTTCACATGACTGTGATTTACCTAATCAGCTGTATTGATCTAGCACTTTGGTAGAATAGCTGTAGTGCATTAAGTGCTCCGACATGGTCTTAAATGGTATTCAAATTTAAGGCAATTTGCATCACTGATGTACTCTTAGTGGTAAAGAAATAATTCAACATGGTGTTACAAAGGCTTGAAGATGTAGCATTAAAAAAAGCTTTCCTGAAATTATATTCTGGGAACATCATGTAAATCTTGGATAACATGAGAAATGCTTTCCAAATTCATGCCAAATGAACCTGTCAAATTACATACCACCTATTTGAAAGTTAAATGAGAGGGTTTTCTCACAGGGAATATGCTCATTGATTATCCCTATGAATACAGCTCACTTCTGTTAGGGAGAAGTCTATTAATAGGTTTTCTCACTGTCATCGAGCAGCAGAATTCTCAGTGTGTGATAGTTAACAAAACTGTGTATATTATGAACTAAAGACATGCATAAAATTGAGGAAGAAAACCCAGAATACTGTGATGAAGCAATTCAAGGAGGACTCAGAAATTCCCCCAGCATATATTTCCTCCATAATCACAGTCATCATCCAATTCTATCTTCCCTGAACACTTTAAATTACATAGATGCTTATTCAGTCATGAAGACTAAAATGTGGTTAAAAAAAAAAGTCTGAGCAAGCTTTGGGACACATTTTATAGAGACTTTTTTAATTATGTTTTTTCCAAAGTATTTTGTGGGGTCTTATTTGTTTGTTTGTTGGTTCTTTTGTGGTTAATGTTTTTTTGCTTTTTTTTTTTTTTTTTTGTTGGTTGCTTGTTTAGGTTTTGTTGTTATTTGTTTGCTTCTTTTGGGGGGTTTTGGGCTTTTTTTTTTTTTTGTTTCGTTTCTTTGGAATATGAGCTCTGTAGGGCTTTTGAGCCTGCTTTTTTTTTTGCAGGAACAAAATATGAAATCTCTTCTACTTTTAAGTTCTGGTATGACATTTTCTATGACATTATGACCACATAAAATACTGACTTCTGAAATCTTTGTTTAGCAGTGATCTATTTTTAAAAAGTTAGAGAGAAACTCATTCACTGTTGGAAAGAAGGTAAGCATTACTGTTTTTCTAAGGTTAGTTTATTGTATTTATCACCTCCTGGAGAAAAAAATTGTCTGCCTCACTTAATGGCTGGTGAAAAACTACATACTGGATATTCTAATGTCTGCTTCTTAGAAAATCTGGATTTTAGACTTGATAATGGGTATGGATTTTATTTATTTATTAAAAATAAATTACAAAAATTGTTAATATTTCCCCTTCCTCCCCACTGTATTGATTCTTTCGGGTTGCCTTTGAGAAAATAACAACTCTAAGAAACAATGCTCCACCAGCTCACCAGTCCTAAAATTTTAATACATGTATTCTATTTCTTTCCTTCTACCTCCTTTGCTGGAGAAAAACTTGGGTCATGCTTTCTCAGATGATGTTTCTCTTGATCCGGGAACTCTTCCCTGTGTCATTGTCTGCAAGAAAGCATATCACAGGGACATACTCCATTTTTTTTCTGCAGAGTTTAGACCAGGAAGACAATACCATTTTGCAGGGTATTAGAAGACCTTTTTCCCTGTTCAGGTAGATGAGCACATTATGATCATTCACCACTCCCCTGCCTTCTCAGAAAGGCAGTTCCTAAGCTTTATATGGATTTTCTCCAGCTGACCTACTGAACCTCTCTCTCCTTTCACTCTACAAGAGCTAATGTCCTAAAAGCTAATCATTAGTGGTTCAAGGTCTTTCCTAATATCACCCAGCCCTTTCATTTACCTCTTCATTTTACCTTTCTCTTTTTTTCTGGAATTACCCATGCCTGGACCTGCTCCAGCACCCAGACACAAACAAGTCTATGGGCCCAGATGGGATTCACCTGAGGGTACTGAGGGAGCTGGTAGAAGTGCTTGCGGAGACACTCTCCATCATTTACCAGCAGTCCTGGCAAACTGGGGAGGTCCCAGCCGACTGGCGTCGTGTGACGCCCATCCACAAGAAGGGTCGGAAGGATGATCCGGAGAACTCCAGGCCTGTCAGTCTGACCTCAGTGCCTGGGAAGGTCATGGAACAGGTCACCCTGAGTGCCATTATGCAGCACATGAAGGACACCCAGGTGATCAGGCCCAGCCAGCATGGGTTCATGAGGGGCAGGTCCTGCCTGACAAACGCGATCTCCTACGATGACAAAGTGACCCGCTTGCTGGATGAAGGAAAGGCTGTGGATGTTGTTTACCTGGACTTTAGCAAGGACTTTGATACCGTCTCCCACAAAATCCTCCTGGAGAAACTGGCTGCTCATGGCTTAGATGGGTATACTCTCCACTGGCTTAAAAACTGGCTGGAGGGCTGGGCCCAGAGAGTGGTGGTGAATGGATTCAAATCCAGTTGGTGGCCGGTCATGAGTGGTGTCCCACAGGGCTCAGTGCTGGACCCGTTCTCTTTAACATCTTTATCAATGATCTGGACGAGGGGATCGAGTGCACCCTCAGTAAGTATGCAAATGACACCAAGCTGGGTGGCAGTGTCGACCTGCTGAAGGGTAAAGAGGCTTTGCAGAGTGATCTGGACAGGCTGGATGGATGGGCTGAGACCAACAACATGGGTTTCAATAGGGCCAAGTGCCGGGTCATGCACTTAGGTCACAACAACCCCAAGCAGCGCTACAGGCTGGGGGCAGAGTGGCTGGAGCTGCCTGGCAGAAAAGCACCTGGGAGTGTTGATCGACAGCAGGCTGAACATGAGCCAGCAGTGTGCCCAGGTGGCCGAGAAGGCCAAGAGCATCCTGGCCTGTATGAGGAACAGTGTGGTGAGTAGGACCGGAGAGGTGATCGCCCCCTGTACTGGGCACTGGTGAGGCCTCACCTCAAGTACTGTGTCCAGTTTTGGGACCCTTACCACAAAACAGACATTGAGGTGCTGGAGTGGGTCCAGAGAAGGGCAACGAAGCTGGTGAGGGGTCTAGAGAGTAAGTCTTATGAGGAGAGGCTGAGGGAGATGGGGGTGTTCAGTCTGGAGAAGAGGAGGCTGAGGGGAGACCTTATCGTGCTCTATAACTACCTGAAGGGGGGGTGTAGAGAAGTGGGGGTCGGTCTCGTCTCCCAAGTCACAGGAGGTAGGAGAAGGGGAAACGGCCTCAAGTTGCACCAGGGGAGGTTTAGATTGGATATTAGGAAACATTTCTTTACTGAAAGGGTTATCCAGCATTGGAACGGGCTGCCCAGGGAAGTGGTTGAGGCACCATCCCTGGGGGTGTTCAAAAGACGGGTAGACATGGTCCTCAGGAATATGGTTTAGTGATTTTTTATTGCGTATTTCTTATTTATTTTTTTGTGAGAGTTAGGTTGATGGTTGGACTAGATGATCTTTAAGGTCCCTTCCAACCTAGACGATTCTATGTTTCTATGATTCTAATTGCTATTTAATCCAGCAATGCACTCTGGATTCAAAACCAAAGAACATTTCTTGTACATTTTATCTTATGCCTCAGTTGTTACTTCTTAATTCTGTTCCTTTTTTTCCCATTCCCACCTGTGGTACAAAAATATACTCCTGTCTAATATTTAGCCATTTTGATATCCCTCCTAACCAGTTTGTTTAATTTAGTTTTCCTTTCCTAAATAAAAACAATATGGGATAAAGGGGAGGATGTTGTTAATAAAAACCACAACCGACGAAACTAACACAAAGTACCTCCCCATTCACTTATTAATTTCCTTCTTAATATTCCAAGGCATATAAAGAAAAATAAGTAGAAAATGAATGTATTAAGATTCTAATCATGTGTGTTAATCTATTTTTTTTAATACTAGATAATTCCCAGGTGCTTCTCATAATTACCTATCATCGTTTCTTGGTAGCAGAGGAGAAAGGTTTGCAAATTTTCTTGTGTTCGCATCCAATTGGAACAAGGTCACTGGCTAGACCCAAGGACAACAGCTAAGAGAAAAATCTTTCTTCATTCCACTTATCTATTTCTAGCAAAACATAATACTAGAATTTTTGTCCTTGTGAGACAGGACTGAAAATTATAATATTGTACTACATTAGGCTTCCAACAGAATATTTAAAACCTAGAGATTTGCTTTTATTCTTTTTTTTTTTCCCGAAGTCTGAGTGTAGTATTTTCATAGACTTAATGGCAGATGTAATTCTCTACATCATTAGAGACTTGAACTCCACAAAGTAGGCCAAGTATGCAGGAAATGAAATGCATCAAGACAGAAAATAAAGCTAGATAATAAACATTTTTTTAAACGCACACATGTAACTAGAGCTGCTATGATTCTGAAAAAAAAAAAAAGGTAAATAACATAAATGTTATATCCCTGACCTATCTTCTGCAAGATATTCCATTTTATTCCAGTAAAGATTGGCCATCAAACTTCTAAACCTTAAATAAGTCACAGAAATTTAACTGGAATTTTTTTCTGATCATAGTTTTAACTTGACAGCACTTTAAACAAAGAAGCTATGCAGTTCATTAATTCTTGCAAATGGTCATTCATATGACTTATTAGTATAGATTGGAGGATATATGCTCTTCTTTATATTTGGAGATGTACAAGAATCAGCCTCATCAGGAATAATGGCAATTATGAAGACATATTCTACACTCCCTGTTTTAACCTGGGTGAGAATAACAGCCTATTAATATTAGGACATCAAAGACAAGTGCCATGCAGATTAATGAAGACAGTTAATATGGAAAAAGTGTGGCTGCCTTTTGACCTTAAAACAATATTTTTCTTTAAAGCACTTAGCTGTTTAAATACTTTATATGGCCAGAATTCTATATAAAGCATTAGTTTAAATTCTTGATTCCTCATTATTGTAATCAATGAGATTCTACTCATCTCATTTTTCTTTGGAGAATAAAGTATTTTGAGGTCAGGAGAGGGAAGTGTTGGCTAGAATTCTTGAAAGACCAGATAAATTCAAGGAAACATTAAGGAGAAAATAAGCAGAAAACATAAGATCCAAAAGTGAAAATGAATTCTTGTTTGTCCATAGAAGGGGAAAAATAAAAAAAAGTGTGGTCATGTATGGGAGGAAGATATGAAATAATGTTGTATGAAGAAGTCAAGTGCAGGGTCCAGCACTTGGGTCAAAACAACCCCATGAACGCTCTACAGGCTTGGGGAAGAGCGGCTGGAGCCACTTGGCAGAAAAGGACCTCAGGTTGTTGGTTGACAGCCAGCTGAATGTGTGCCCAGGTGGCCAAGAAGGCCAAGATCATCCCGGCCTGTATCAGGTATAGTGTGGACAGGTGGACTTGCAAAGTGATTGTCCCACTCTGCTTGTCACTGGTGAGATCCCATCGTGAATACTATGTTCAAGAAAGACACTGAGGTG
The DNA here is from genome assembly GCF_001431845.1 of Calidris pugnax. NCBI lineage: Eukaryota > Metazoa > Chordata > Aves > Charadriiformes > Scolopacidae > Calidris > Calidris pugnax. Next base: position 4,297,298 of record NW_015090911.1, on the reverse strand, counting down.
CTGGAGCGTGTCCAGAGAAGGGCAGCGAAGCTGGTGATGGGTCTGGTGCACAAGCATTATTAGGACCGGCTGAAGGAGCTGGGATTGTTCAGCCTGGAGAAAAGGAAGCTCAGGGGAGACCTTCTCACTCTCTAAAACTCCCTGAAAGGAGGGTGTAGCCAGGGCGGGGGGCTGGGGGCAGAGTGTCTTTTCTCCCAAGCAACAAGTGATCAGACAATCAGGCTCGAGTTGCACCAGGTGAGGTTTGAATTGGACACTAGGGAACATTTCTACACTGAAAGTGTTACTAATCATTGGAAAAGGCTGCCCAGGGAAGTGGTTGAGTGGGGGTATTTAAAAGACAGGCAGATGTGGTGCTGCGGGACACAGTTTGGTGGTGGACTTGACAGTGCTAGGTTAATGGTTGGACTCATTGGACTCAACGATCTTAAGGTGTAAGATCTAAGATTTAAAGATCTTCTCCAATTGAAACAATTCTATGAACATCTATGAACTTCCATGAACTATGAAAAATTCAGAATCAGAAAAAAATATTTTGAGGTAAAGCAAATGTTTTGAGAATTGCATAATTTCTAAAGAGGTAAATTGGTTAATGTCCCGTTAATTCTTTTTTTGCTCATTACCTGCCTTCTTCTGAGTTTTCTTTGCCAAGTCAACTGATAACAAAAGGACTTTCAACATCTTTACCATTTAGTGCTGTCTCTGTATATCTGGGTGTGCCATTTCTCGGCTGATATTCTATGTTTGTACTTATTTTACTACTGTGCCTGATTAGCAGTTGCCTTGTGAGACCCGTAGTGTTGTTGAATAGAATTTTAGAATTTCTTTTTGTGATTTTTTGGTAGTCTGAGCCACATGTGCTCACCTGAACTTAGTAAAGTCATGCCTTTGCTTCCTTCACCGCATCTTTTACATCCTTTATTGAGTCTTCTGCTAAGGCTGAAGTTCTCAAATCCCTTTTTACACTGTTCATTTGCTGACAAGCATGCTGAGACAAAAGGGACAGCCTAATAACAAGGAACTACTTGAATCCAGACTGAAACATGAGACAGTTTAAAATTGAAAATTTAATACACTTTAAGAAGTGATATTGGGAAGGTAAAGAACAGAGCTGAGACACTCAGGTAAAGAAACAAAACACAGTGGGATAACCCTAACAACGTGCAGAAGTGTGACAGGGTGGAGAGATAAAATGTCACACTCTCTGACAGCTTCTTAAGGATATAAAATGCACATCCAAAGTAGGCAGGTGGATGCCAACCAAAGAAGATGGGGATGTGAAAAAATATACTGTATCCCCCTGCTGTTGCAATGAATTTAGACCAAGTTATCTTGTGTTTGGGGTATGTGGCTACAAGACATTGGGAGCAAAATTGTTTTAATTAAAGAAAAATAAATCACCTTTCCATTCTATGATGTTGCATTGATCATTGCTGTATTGTTGCCACAGTGCTTAAGCCTTATTTCCTATGCTTCCTCCTATTGTTAATCGAATTATTTGCACAAGTTTTTCCAAGTGTACTCTAATAAATATGTCATATGCACAAATAAAGTTGAGGCAGATTTTCAGAGTCCACAGCTGATGGTGCACTTTGACTTCACAATTACATTGAGAGGGGGAGAAAATAACAATCAAGGAAAAAGCGAGTGAGAGAAAAGAGTAAACCTTTCCTCTTCTTCATTTGTGAAGAGCATCATCCTCTGGTTGTCCTCTCCAGGGTGGTAGTTGATCAGCCCAAGCATTTGTATCACAGTACCTGTGTATTTTAAGAGTATGTGAGAAATCAAGAGGTACTAAATGAAGTGTGCCCTCTTCCTGACCATTCTCATCACATGCCTGATTTCTATTTTTCTGTCTTGTTCTCCTCTTCTTGTTCTGAAATCAAACTAAATGCTTAAAGTTGATATGTTACAGACATCGTTTACATGGGAATAGACACTATACAGCAGAGGCCGTACTCCTGTGTTCTTGTACATAGAAATCATATACACATGAAATCATATTTCATATGCATATGAATAATAGGTGTATGAAAGAGTGGTGTTCTTGTGCATATGAGTTAATTGCTCATCTGATGCCCCATCCCAAGCAGAAACCAAACAAGTAAAGGTATCCGCCATAATTTGGGGCTGTTGATCTTCTTCAATTCCCTTACTTCAAGCTCATGCAAATTCCTGAATTATATTCCTGATCTAATTTTCCTATTGTCATTTCACCACTGATCTCCTTAGAGAAACTTGCAGAGAATATAGGAATACCTCTTCTTTGCAGGGTTTATTAATGTCTTCTGTGGACCCACTAGGATTAATGGGAATTGGTGCAATATAGACCGCTGGTCTACACAGGAGAGTTCTCCGAACTTCAGCTTGTCCTTGTCATGCTAAATATTACCTTCTGTGCCATTACAGTGCTTGTTAGTACTCATACTGCTTTCTTTTCTCTCCCTCATCACCCCAGCACAGGCTATAGATACAGCTTTCTTATCAATAGTCTTAATTTGCCTCCCCTGCTCAGAATATGTAATGTATAGACAAAATATATGTGGAATGCCTACAGTGCATAACAGAGGGACGCAGCAATGCCTGCACTGGGTTGTTTCCTATAACCCCACGTTGTTCTTAGTAACTGCCTGTGGGGTTACTTGTAGGATAAAATGCGATTTCAGTGGTGTTCCTGTTAAGCCACCGATATTGCTCCTATAGTTTATGTCTCTCTCCGAGTCCTGCAGACAAAGATTATTTCTCTGTCTTCCTTTCCCAGGACAAATCAGCTTCTCTTAGGATTTAGATCCATTTTTTTCCTGGCTTTGAGTAATTTCCTTTCTGACATCTCCCATAAACCAAACTTAGGGAAAGACTCTGATAAGTTATTTTGCTGTTCATTTAGGAGTTTTCACTGTTTTCCAATTACAAGTGCAGGCCAATGTTCATTCATGGTATGTCTTGAAATTCTCATCCCGTCTTGTTAATAGGACCCAGATACATTTCTCAAGGTCCAGTGTATTACTTCTGACAACTGAGTCTCTCTGTTCTCATCTGAGTTTTTCCAGTGAGAACCAATAAAGGTTTCATTATTTTCTGTTTCTCCTAAATGGAAATTTAGGTCAGCACTAAATATATTTTACATTCTTGCTTCTGTTTACATGTGCTTTGTTTACTTTAGGAATACCATTTTCCCTATTATCTTAATCTGGCATGATGTTTTTTGTTTCTATGTACAGCCTTTTTGGCTCATAATCACAGTACCTTCTCTACTAAAAGTCTTGTGTCAATGATTAGTTTTTACAACATTATGTGCAACTGCCAATGGGTAGCAACAGAAGATAACTCCATTATGTCTAAATTACATTGCTTCTTTGGTGACAGAAATATTCCCAGAGAGGCTGTAACCATAGCTAGCAATGTTGGTATGGTGATTCACCTCTTACTGCTGCCACTAGAAGCTCTTCTTTCCTATATCGTGTGTTCCCTCCTAGAGCTGATTGCAGGCTGTTGCCTCCAAGGTTTTACCATTCCCCTAGTCATTCCTTCTGCAGTTCTGTCATAAAACAGACTTCAGCTAAAACAGGATGTGGTCTCTCCAGGGATGAAGGTTTACAATAGAAGGGAGTATAGATCATGGCTCCCACGTACAATTTATGTTTTTGACATTCCATCTCCCATTCATGATCTTGCTGATTAATTTATCTGGACAGAATGCTGTATCCATGCAGATGTCAGCAGAAGGTCATGTGTGGGTAGAAACTGCCTGTGGGAATAATTCAAAATTAGGACTGTATACAAGACCTTTACATTGCAGCTTGTCTTTTACAATAGTTTTTTTAAACTACAAAAATCACCTGGGACATGTCTGGTGACTGGTGCTATAAACTAATGCGAAACATCACTTACTGAAAGGATAAGGTTATGCTAGGAGTGAGTCACCATCATACAGATGGGGCCTATGTGCCTATGCCTTATGTATTTTCACTGATAGATTTGCTACTTTTCAGATAGTTTTTCCCCTAGGATAAGAAATGGTTTATATCAAGAACAGACATAATCTCATTTTCACGTTTTCATCATATTAAGATTTCATCAGGTTTCTTCCTTCCACCAGTAAGAAAATATTTTTTCACCTGTACAACAGAAAAAAACCCCAACCTCCAAAACAACAAAAAATCCCCTACTAACGGCTGAAGATGATTGCTTGTTTTCCAGACATTGACCATAGTAAACTGAGCAGTGAAAATTAAGCACATTGCAATTGCTGGTAATAACTGAATGGCTTCTCTACTCCCTACATTACTCTTTAAAATGAACAGAAAATGTGATTGTAATGGATATATTCTCGCTCCAGTGAGCTAGGTAACAATATCAAACTTAGATTGCTAATGCAAGTAGTCCCTGGATCTTAGAAATGCTGTAAATTGTTGGGATAATTTCTTCTGCTGAAAAGCTCAGACTTGCTGATACAGACAGACTAACACAGAAATTTAGCAAGTGCTAAATTAGTGAAATTTTTTGAAAGGTGTTATCCATAGATTGGAAAAAAAAAAAAAAGACAATCAGTCAGAGTTTAGTATTTCCAGCTTGCAAGTATGAAAACAAGGTACCTAAACTTAACTTTCCTGTGTGATTTGAGATGCTTTAGGGTAACAAAAAGATCTGCCTGGGTTAAGAACATACTACTAAGAGTTTCCAAGAGTCACCCACAGACTTGTGCACAGCCATCTGAAGTTGCAATACACTATTACTCCCTGTATACACTACATACTGTTGATAGGCAATCCAATCTAACATGCAGATAATGTGGTCACAGAATCATAGAATACCAGAATCACAGAATAATATGGGGTTGGAAGGGACTTCTGGAGATCATCTAGTCCAACTCCCCTGCCAAAGCAAGTCCAGCTAAAGCGGGTTGCAGAGGTGGGTTTTGAACCTCTCCAGAGATGGAGACTCTGCTAGCTCTCTGGGCAGCCAGTTCCAGTGTTCTGCCACCCTCAAAGTGAAGAAGTTCCTCCTCATGTTTAGACGGAACTTTTTATGTACAAGTTTTTCCCCATTTCCTCTTGTCCTGTCACTGGACACCTCTGAAAATAGACTGGCCCCTTCCTCTTGACACCCACCCTTTAAGTATTTATAAGTGTTGATCAGATGCCCCCTCAGCCTTCTCTTCTCCAGTCAAAAGAATCTAGAGAGCCATCTCACTCTCCTTAAAGCAGATACATAGATTTGTTCAGCTGAACATCTTTCTGTGCCCTACTGATCTAAACTTAGGTATTTTAACCTGTAGCTCAGTCTCATCCTAGGATCCCATCCCCAGGCCTGAGGTTGGTCTGCCGTGGCAGCCTTTCAGAATGAGTGGCAGCTGCATCCTTGGGCATACTAGATGGAGCAACACCTGAAAGAAGTGGAATTTCAACGATGAGCCCAAGGAACTCAAAAAGCTTAATCTAATATTCATGAGAAAGATCCCTAGTGGATTGTAATACCAAAACCAACCTATTTACCCTTACCAGAATTCCCAAATACCAGCAGCTGAGCAAAAATACAGATGACGTCAAGAAGAGATCTTAAATGAATTAATATACCTTTCCTCTGCTACCATCACCTCTACCACGCTCTCTCGACTGCAAAGTCTTAAGAGGTGAACTGTCCATTAATGTGTGTTTTCCTAGAAACTCTTCCATACCTTCTGGGATCTCTTGTGCCAGTGGACTGGAAACTATGTATAAAGTGACGTGCATTAGCAAAACTCAGTAATGTTTTTCCCACAGAGGAAAATACTGCATAAAAAAAATGGAGCTAGAAAGTCCTGAGTGTAAGGACATAAATGTATTAATGTGTTTCTCAGACGTGACTCTCTATCGCAAACATGGAAGATTTTTGTTAACCATTGTGGAGAAAGAGATGCAGGATCTAATAAATAACATTTACAAGATTTAGTTCCATGTTTACAGACTCTTTACTTGATACATTCTAGTGATCTTCCACTGCCTGTCACTGTGTTCTTGTCCCAGTCTAGTTTTTTTTCTGAAAAATGCTAAGACTGTATTATGCAGACCACCTCTTTAAGGTGTCATTGTTGTTTTTTGCATTAAAATGGATCATGCAAATTGGAGAAGAATAATAACCCATATCACATAACTGCTAAAGGCTTGAGAAAAAAAATATGCTTAAATAAGAGCTTGAAATATGATCATTAAACTAATTTCAGTGGTGGTGCTGCTGGTTTTTAAAAGAAAATCTGAAGGCAGGCCAAATGAGTTGCATTTTAGTGTCATTCAACAGACATCAGCTGAAAAGGCTGCCTCAATACCATATTGTGAAATACTTCTCCCAAACCTCTGAGAATATCTAAGCTTTAACACTTCTAGGACTTTTAGACAGAAATACTACTGTGAGGAAGCTGATGGATCATAGCTATCACCACTATCCATTTCTCACCCACACCATTCAATATTTGGAGCTTTTCCTGAGTGATATCCCATATTATTCCATATTTGCCATGAGGAACTGTGAGTTAAAAGTACAGACAGATAAGGAGCACAGATCATAGAATCATAGACTCTTAGAATCATTTAGGTTGGAAAAGACCCTTGGGATCATCGAGTCCAACCGTCTACCCTACTCTACAAAGTTCTCCCCTACACCACGTGCTCCAACACCACATCTAAACGGCTCTTAAACACGTCCAGGGACCTCCCTGGGCAGCCTATTCCAATGCCCTACCACTCTCTCTGTGAAAAATTCTTCCCTAATGCTCAGTCTAATCCTACCCTGTTCAGTCTAAACCTACCCTAGCTATTCACTCTCATTCTGTCACTAATTACCTGTGAGAAGAGACCAGCACCAACCTCTCTACAGTGTCCTTTCAAGTAGTTGTAGAGAGTGATGAGGTCTCCCCTCAGCCTCCTCTTCCTCATACTAAACAGTCCCAGTTACTTCAGCCGCTCCTCATACGATTTGTTTTCCAGCCCCCTCACCAGCTTCGTTGCCCTCCTCTGCACTCGCTCCAGCACCTCGATATCTCTCTTGTATTGAGGTGCCCAAAACTGGACACAATACTCGAGGTGTGGCCTCACCAGTGCTGAGTACAGGGGCATAATCACCTCCCTACTTCTGCTGGTCACGCTATTTCTCTTTCAGAAGTCATAGACTCTCTTTTTGGTTTTGAGATCCAGCAAAAGATCCTTATTTAGCCAGGCTGGCCTCCTTCCCCGCCGACTTGTTTTTCGGCACATGGGGACAGCCTGGTCCTGTGCCTTTAAGACTTCTTTCTTGAAGTATGTCCATGATGTTACCAGATGGTAACTTCTATCCTGTTGAAAGTTGTTTGTAATTCAACAGAAAGACTTGGATTCTTCAACGTTTTCCCTCCATTTTCCACATCACTGTTGTAGTGTATTTTAATATAAAATTAGTTATTATTTTAAAGCAGTTGTTATTTATTTATTTCCTATTAATTTAAACATTTAGAACATTCAGTTGTCTTCAAAATTTACCCTGTAAATTTGCAACCTATTTGCAAAACTCTTGATGTTCTGAAATGCTGTTGGTGAGAACATAATGAGGGAGAATTAAAGTGTAAGAAGGCAACTGTTTCATCTGAAATTTAAGAAGTGATAGGGACGATTGCAAGGAGCTGGCAGATATGGCAAATCACCTGGAAGAGACTTGAATCCTACCTGAATGTCAGGCAGGATACCTAGAACATCTCAAATATCTTTGTGCATCTACTTTAAACCAAACGACTCTCATCCTTAAATTGCACATGCAGTGATTTATGGTACTGGGTGTCCACAGGTACTTGACAATAGAAAGATGCTGATCCTTCTCACATATGTGATACATTTTCAGTAACCTAATTAATGCAGCTACCAGGACAAACATCTAATTTTCGATTTACATAAGTTCTTGTAGAAGGCTTTGAAGAAAGAAATAGGAATTTCTGTAAGTAAATTCCCATTATACCGTATCATTTCCTGCTCCCTTCCTGCACAACTCCATTATGCCTGAAGACACCTACAGTACTGTATTCTGACAGAAATGTTACCAACTAATGCATTTTGTGACTGGTTGTTTTTATGGCACTCCGTTAAACATCAGAGCTATGTTTGTGGCTCATCAATTATTCTCAAAGCAAGTCTTACCCAAAACATAGCAAAAAGCTGCTCCCTTTTTATTCAGTATCTCCATTAAAACCACCCCAAATAGCAATGCACAGGCAGATGCAGAATGCGTGTGTCTGTGTTTGTGTGTATGTTTGTGTGTTTCCCAGCAAGCCCATCAACTTCCTTACTATGGCTGCAGCACATAAAAGTCCACCTTTCAGTAAGTTTAAGTGAAACTAATTGTAGGCTTTAACTGAAAATTAATTCACTGAACTCATTTTCTGGCTGAAAATTAATCTGGATAACAATGCAGTTGCATAGTGGCAGATGCATACTTAAAGGAAAAAGCTAAAGAAACAAAATCTATTTTGTGCCCTTAATCAGCAGCTGCAAAGGCAATAAACCATCTTTTCAGCTCTGTCCTCTGATCTTTTCTTAGACATTCTGTATTCTCTTTTATATTCATTCAGATATTTGGAAAATAAATAAAAAATATATATTCTAAAAAAAACCAAACACAAAACTGCAGTCAGAAAAGCAAAGATTAGCAATTTACTCATATTTAAACATGTTTTTAAAGTCCTACTCTATGTTTTTAAAGACCTACTCTGCAGGCACTAAACACTGAAGTGGTCCTTCCTTTGCTTTTTTTTTAACCATCACATGAGAGCCTAATGATTATTTTATACCTCTTCATAGCTCTTCCTGAATTCTGGTTAGCAACTTTATCAGTTTGTTATCTCTGAGCAGTGATAGATGTGGGTGGTTATTTGCTTTACGGATTCTCATTTGATTAATGGGTCTTTCTTCTACTTAAAAATACATGTCTTTTATAATCTGCAAACAAGAAGTCCTGAATGCCCATCTGCATTCGGTTTTCATCAACGTTTTCAGCAGTTAGTTAAATTTCCTATGACGTAGTCTGTCTGTGTGTGTGTTTTATGGAGAGGCATAGAAGGGCCACACTTAGCGTGAGTGGAAGACAAAAACTCAGGCACGAAGCCTTCTCTGTATTTCAGCTAATCTAGAACAAAATACTTTTATTAAGGACTGTCTGCTGAATGCATACTGGTGATTAAATGGAATTTTTAAATTTGATGGAGAATGTGAAGGTGAACAGATCTTTTAGTTGGACATTTCCAAGCAGCATTACAAAATGTTGCTTCATGGATCAATAAAGGCATGAAGAAAACAACATTTAGTTCTGGCCAGAACAGACATTGGTGATGTCTCACACACCTGCCAGCACAGGGGTCACAACATATGCTGTGCAGTAGCATTGCACTGTGAACTCAAGGCTCCATTGGCAAGAAAGAACAAAAGGTTTGCTGAACCTTGAACCTTAGGGTTCAAGATCTCTTTTTGCTCCCAGACATGGAGTTACATGCAGAGTTACAGCAGCAGCAAATGACTTTTTCATAAGTGTTGTTTTCATTACACCTCACTGACTTGAATAATAATTAAAAAAGTTAAAACATGCAGTTTCTTCCCACCCAGTCCCATAAAAACATCACAAGTTCACAAAGACAGTAAAAAATGCAGGAATTGCTTTTTTATATTAGCATTTAGGGAAATGAGAATAATATGGGGTTTATTTTAATTTATAGGTTTGGGAAGAAAGGAAAATGCACAAATAAACACAGCTAAAGTTAGCAAAGGTTATTAAAAATTTATACCCTGTGACAATGCTTTTAATACTGTAGCCATCTGTGCTTGTCAGCCTAAGAGTTTAGGTAGACTTCAGCAGTTTTAAGAAATAGAGCTACTTTTATGTGTTTCAAAATATATAAAAAACCCCAAGAAAAAACAACCAAGAAATCTAAATCCAGACATAAGAATTTAGAATTAACATGACTGAAATAATTAATGTAGCTTTCACATGAGATACACGTCAGAAGCATTATCATAATAAAGACTTATAAGCTCTGAAAACATTAGAGATATCTAGTTAAGATAATTTACATAAATATTCCATTATCTTTGGTCTTCATTAATTCACTTAATGGCAATATTGTCATGTGGAAATTTTGACAAAAAACCTGAGATTAATAAAGTTGTACATGCAGGCTCTTTTGACACTGCTGGACATATTTTCTAATAACAGCTAATGCTGTCATGTAAGATGTATAAAGTCTTTTTATAGATGCATTTGGAGTTAGATTTTGTAGTCTTTACATACTGGCTTTGCATGGATTTTCAAAAATAGAAAACCTTGCAGCAAATTGGTTGTTAGGTTTCCAGAAGTCAACCCTACTAACCCTCTAAAAGAAACAGAATATTTTAGGGACTGGATTGAAATGCTGCTTAAATATTTAAACCCTTTCTGCAACTCCTCCTTTTCCAGTCCTAAGGTAGTTCAGTGTATAATTGATCTCTATAAAAACATCCTGAGCCACACTGAGTCATACCTGCAGTTATATTAATATTTAAAGGGGAAGAGATTAGGTGGGTGGGTCCCTTGCTGTCCAACAGATATACATCACCTTTGTTTTTGAGCAAGAGTTTCACTGCAATCTCTCTCCTCCAAGCAGCTGTTCTGTTTCTATGTGTATCCCAGCAGAGCACATCAGCCGTCATCACTTTATTTGTCACAGCTTCTGCTTAGAGTAGCATAGGACGCCTCAATTTTTCTGAGGCTGTTGCTTTTTTAGATATGCCTGGCCCACAAAGCTCCCTCTCATTTAGTTTTGCTTTTTGTGAGGCATTCCCAGCAACAAAATCTCAGTGTGTCTTTTTTATTTGAGTGGTTTTGAATCTTTGGATTTGCAATGCATCTAATGGCACCTGAAAAGCTAGAGCAGGCCATTAAAGTGCTACTGGTTTAGGCCTAGATATAAAAGAAGATGTCAGGAACCCATATAGCTCTATAGAGGTTTAAGATTAAGGTCCCACAGGTACACATAGCAACTGCAGTGAGCAGTTTTAAATTCCCACTGCTGGGTATTCACAAGGCCATTTACTTCTCACTAACAGTACTGAGGAAATAAACCCTGGCTCACACTCAAGTCCCATCAGGAGCCACAAAACAGTGAGTTCCTGGCTACTGCAGTTACTGGAGCGTGGTGCCATCAGCATATCCAGAGCACACCTGCACCATGGAGTGAAGCAGGTGGGATCCTCCTTTTTCCCCCTTTGCTTACAATTAACCTCATGGTTAAAGTTCCCACGCAGCATTTGTAAGACCAACAGCCCAATCTGCCTCACATCCCTGAGAATCCCACTCTGTTTCCTGCTTCCCAGCTGTTTTCTTTAGGCTATGGGAACAGTGGGCTGGGAAAGAGCATATTTTCGCTCAATTTGTAACTGAAATTTGGATGGTAGTCGGCATTTTGATAGGGTAGAAGACTGAGTGTTAATTTTCTGGGTTGAAAACATATATGTCTGCTGTCTTCATGCAGATCTTTTATATGTCTTCTGCTCCTCTGTTGGAAACAGCAGAACATCTTTATTTTACTTCAGGATCAGAAGGGGGCAAAGCTGCCTTTACTTCTCTTCCCACCATCTCACAAAGATGCTTACAGATGATTCAACATTGTTCTGCTCATCATTTTCCCTCTATAGCACTTGTTAACAATTAGGGATAAATTTATTGTCTTAACTGTCACCCGATACCCAGGGGCCTGCATTTGCCTGGTGGTTTTCTTATGTTGTCACTAGGATGTTGGCCTTTCATCAAACTTCTCTGCCCTTCTACAAGCCAATTTTGTGCCCATGGACTACCTGTAATCTCCTCAAAGATGTCTCCTTTGGTTGCCTATGTATATGAGTAGAGTAAAAATAATAATTTTTAAAAAGTAGTTAAAAATAGAAATGGCTTTAAATACTCAATAAATTAAGATGGAAAGAGAAGAAACATCAGGAGTGAGCAGTGTAAAGCTAGAATGTGAAGGCCTTTTAGGAACGTAGCAAACCATGACTGAAGCCATTCATAGATGACATTTGAGTGATACCCCTCAGCTGCTGCACCAGGTACCCTGTGGTGAGCGTCATACAAGAGCCCAGAGTTTTATGCATCTCGTGCTCCACTTGTAGGACAGATGATCCTTTTCCTTTTGAGACTTGTTCCACCTCTCAGTACCCTGTGCCTGTTTTCCCATGCCACACAATGCTGTGGCCCCTGTTGCACAAAGTTCAGTTTGTTTTCTCTGAAAAGAAAATCCATTACTCTGTGCCAAGACAGTGTAAAGTGTGGCCTAACAAGCATCAAGTGCAGAAGTTAAATATTTACATCAAAAAAGTGTTTGTGTTGCATATTGAGCCAGTAATGTATATGCACACTCAGGGGATCAGGTGTCAGAGTTAAGCACTGGAGGGACTGTTTTATTGAATTTGTTTCTTAGTCTCCATCAGTCTAAGGGACAGAGCTTGGGAACAGAGTCTAAGAGAAAGGTAGAAAGCTTTTCTACCACTAGCAGCAGTCTGCAAAATTATGCAGCTTTCTTTGAGATCTATTTTTCAGGACTCCGTATTGTTTAGGGGAGCTTAGATACTTAATTCAGGATTGTGAAATGAAGCAGACAGTAAAAAACACTGGGGCTTAGAAAGGAGAAGTCTGTCCCTGCAACTATTGCTGATCCAAGAAGCTATCCATGCATATATCACACAGATTTTGGTAGCTGAACTAATGTCTAGAGGAGAAAGCAGTAACACATCTGTGACATAAATTAACTCCTCTTACAATATACAAGTAGCATTGTATTTTTTCTTCCCTGGAAGCACTTTTTCGTCTAACGGGGAATAAATACTAATAGTATGGTGACTTTTTAGAAAGAACAGACACAATCATCTAAATTCATTTAATTCTCCTGAGATTTACAGAGCATTAGAGGATTTTATTACTATTGATTTCTTTTTCAACCTGACTTGGTTCAGGACCTATAATTTTCAGGTATGATTGAACTGATGAGATCCTGATAAGTATCTTTTTTTGCAGGGACATATAGACATTATTTTTTTTTTTAATATATCTGAACATAACTATACTGCTTGTACTGTTGTGCAGACTCCTTATACAGCTCTAAACACATTGTTTTGAGTAAGGAACCGGTGTAGCAGAGTAACCTGAGCAGACTAAGTTGACCAGCAGCTCAGAAGAGGCATAGGTGACAGCTCAACTCCACCTCCTTACTCAGGGTGGGAAGGGAGCGTCACTTACAACTCAGGCATTGCCTATAAAACAATCCCTAATGGGATCAAAGTCCATTGTCCATTTCCTCTACATTCCCTTTTCAGTTACTCATAATAAAACAGGTGTATTGAATAGGGTGAATCTTTACAGTAGCCATACTGAAGACATGTGGTTCTTTGTCAAGTAAGAGAGACATCAATCATTCATTAATCTGCATTCAAAAGATACATCAATTAAGTAAATAATGAAAATATTAGTTTTGTGGGAGAAGGCAGGAAACAAACACATTTGCTGGCTTTGTCTCTTCTTCCTATTCACCGATAGATGGTGGCAAAACTCCTTCCTTACGGTTGTCGTAGGCCTGTGATTGTATCAAGACCATGCATCATATCACTGCTTAAAGCACTTTTCACCCTCATTCTGTTTTCTGAACATCATCAAAATCTTTTCCTCCCTAACACTAGTCTCACTTGTTTCCAGCTTTTCTTAGCAAAAGCTGTGGGAAGTTTCAACTTCTTTTTAATCTTCTTTGCACATAATGCTCTGCCTCATCTCCTTTTCAAGGAAAGCAAAGCAGGGAAAAGGGTGCACTGATTAATCCCTTTATGGAGTTCCCCATGTCTGAAGCCTGTGGCGGATTAATCATTTTAATAACTGATGCAGGTATGTGGTTGATGTTTTGTGTCTTTAAAGCAAATCTAGAAGATAAACTGCAGCTCAGCCAGAAGACACAGCCATTCCTTGGGGATCAGCAACACAAATACCTTGGGCTAAATATGCGAGGAGTCAGGATGGATAATCTGGATATCTGTGGGCCTCAAAAAAATCTTGGACAACAGCTACTGCCCTTTAAAAAGAAAGCATTTTGAATAAGAGTAGTGAATAGAAGCCCATGTAAGAGTATATCAGCATCACATAGCTCACTCTTTTTTTCCAATTAAAGTGTTTACACTACAGTATGAACAGAGCTTTAAAGGATGATGCTGGCATTACCAAGCACTGTCTTATTTTGTGCTTCAGCTGTATCAAGCTCTTGCAACTGTCATGTGTGAAAGTTTATTATGGAAAATTTTGATACACAAAAATACTGGCCTGTTTCACAAACTCAATAAGACATATCTTCAGAAAGCAAAGTGGTTCCATAGACCATATATAAATATGCTTTTCCATCAAACTGGGTCCTTTTTCTGGTACAGAGTGTTCAAGAAGCACCATGCAAAGTTTTACAGCCATCTGTTTGAAATACACCAGTTTTCATTTTTTTTAATTAGTCTCTTGTGATCTGTTTCCCTTACCTCTAATCTTGTTTTAATTTCACTGGGCCAACACAGTGCAAAATAGCAAAAATGAATCTTCACTGTAGCAGGGTAACAGTTGCTCAGTAAGTAATACTTAGAGACAAGTATTTTGATTTATTCTGTAATCTCAAAGGCTGGGCAGATTTGCTACATTTTGTCAAACCAAGGAAGAACAGCACTGAAGACAAATGTTTGAAATACGTAGTCAAACACAGCATTTGGAATGGGATGGAGAATAACAGAAACAACAGCAATGGCCTGATAAATATATTATGTTGAAATGGCAACATCATAACTGCCATAGGACCTGAATTCTCAAATTTCCCCAGTCTGGGGGTCAGTCATAGAGCTCTGAAGTCATCCTCTGAGCACAGCTGCACTCTCAAGTGAAGCCCCTGAGGGTCTGCAGGTGCATGAGAGCACATAACACCTTTTTTTTTCAATGGGTCGCTACTGGCATAGTGTCTATGTAAATCTTCAGAAGACTCTTCATCTGGACACTATCCTATTAAAGGATAATGCAGAGTCAGAAGCCCTTCATTTTCTTATTGTAAGGGGAACCAGGAAAATTAGGACTAATTTATGAATTTATGGAGAAGACCAATCAGAAGGAGTACCATTAGATCTACTAATTAATGAGCACTCAAGAAAATAAATATGTCAGGACATTCCATTATTAACAGAAAAAAAAACAACAAAAAAACCCCAACAAATAGGTAGAACGATTTGAAAGATTATCTTTCCCTATTTGACCTCACTTTTTTCTCTTTATGGCAGAATTATTATGTATTAGTTTTTGCTAGTAAAGAAAAAGGCAGTTGGAGTTGTATAGGAATAAAATAGGTGCAGGTTTATAGGCTTGGTAAAAACCTGAGATTTTAGACTAAAAGTTGGTCCAAAACTTTACCCTGCTGCTAACAAACAGGAAAGAAGCACAGAGAATATAGCCACAGCTGGCAGTCTGGACTGCAGGGCCTGTAAGGTGTCAAAGTTCAGCATCCAGAGGACAGCTAGAGGAGTGAGGACACCAGACTTCAGGAGAACAGGCTTTGGCTTGTGAAGAGACTTTGTAGGCAAGGAAAAAAGTATCCTGTTCTTCTTGCAGACTGAGAATATTTACAGAAACCTTTTTGGCTAAGCAAAGAGTTAATTAATTAATTAATAGTGAAATGGAGGTGGAAACAAGAACATAAAGGAGGATTATAAAAGCATTGTTCAGGTAGAAGAGGGTGTAATAGGGAGGCCAACACCAAAATTAACTGTAGTTAGCAAGACAGTTCAAGGGGGACAGGAAGAACTGTGTAAGTGGGCTAGTGTTTACAGAAGTGGGATATTCTCAGACCTGGCCTGATGGGAATTAACTCAGTGCACTGACATAATTGCAAGATTCCTATCTCCTATATTCAAAAAATATTCTTATTTGGGGCAGTCCCTGATGGCAGGGAGAACGCTGATGCTATGTCTGTCCTTTTAAAAGGTAAGGAGAGGATCTGAGGAACTATAGACCGGTTTATGGGCAGACAGAATGTATCTGAGGACACTGAGAAATCTGGCTGATGTCCTTATACGGCCACATAATTTTTCAAAGATCACAGAGATCAAAGGAAGTCTCTGAAGACTGGAGAAAAGTAAGTGTTGAACCCACTTTCAAAGGGGGCAAGAGTGGTGATTTGAGGAGCTACGAGCGTGACAACCTCACCTTGGTCTCCAAGAAGCTCATGGAGCACATCCTCCAAGGAGAAGGAGAATGGGAATAGACAAATTTCACGATCTGGGTGAGTCATGTTTGACCAATCTGATTGCTTTCAATGACAAAAGACTGCCTACGATTCACTTCATGGATGAGTGTTGTGAAAGGAATTATAAACTTCACTCATACAAGAGAAGCAGCAATATCTTTATTGATCTAAAACAGTGATTTAACAAAGTTTGATGGTAAATGCAACAGTGGCTTAACAAGATTTGATGGCAAGGTACACTTGGTTATTTACTGCGTAGAGGACAGGGTCAGATTAAACTGTCGTGGAGACTGTCCCATTGAGTCAAGGTTCAGAGTGGACCCCCTTGCTTTCTATACTCCTTCTCAGAGGAGAATCGGGGTGCAGCTTGATCCAGTTCCAGACTTGGTCAACAGTTTATGTTTAAAGGATTATATGTGCACAGTCACTCCAAGATATAATCTTAGTGAAACTTCGAAGTTTAGCATGCTATTATCACTTACCAAGGGTCTTTTGTGGCAAAGAATCTATGAACCTTGAGGAGTAACCTTGAGAGGTATCCCTACTCAGGGGGAGATCCTGGTGTGCAGCCTCCTGTCATGCAGGAAACCTCAAAGGGCTCTTGGGCTGTTCACTACTTATGAAGGTAAGATGACTGACTTGTAGTCGTATTTACATATCAGTCACAGTAGCAGTATTGTGGTTAGGTGGGCACATTGCTCAAGTTAGGCCTTGGCTGTTGTGTTGTTGTCTGTGTCCCTAAAACCACTTTGACCTGGATGCAGCCATCACGACCAGATGCATCTGCTATGATCACCACATGTAGCTATCACTTGGGCAGGGTTATGAGAGATAATGCTAAGGGTGAGGGTAAAGGGGGGAAACACACCACTAGAGTGAGAGGAGCTGAGGTATATCTTTGCTTTGCTAAAACTTCACGTAAGACTTTTCCACCACAGCCTCATTGATAAACTGAAGAAGTACAGATTGGCTGACTCTTAGATGAGCTGACAATTGTCCAGACTGCTGGTCTCACTGAGTAGTGATCAATGACTTGATGTCAGTTTGGCAGCTGGTAACAAGTGGAGCATGACAGACATCAATACTTGGGCCAATACTGTTCAATATCTTCATCAACTGCCTAGATGTTGAAAAAGTGTGATTCCTCAGCAGATTTCTAAATGATTTGAAACTAGGGAGAAGGAGATGGTAAATGAACAGTAGATCTTCATTTGAGTGAGACCTCACTAAAATTAAAGAGCAAATCATCAGGGAAGCCTTGACGTTCCACAAGGACAGACCAGACCTACCTATGCATCGGTACAGGCCAGAAAGAAACTGGCAGCTCTCCTGGAAAGGACCTGGAATAACAGTGGATGCCAACACACATATAAGCCAGAAGTATGTTTTCACTGTGGATGATGCAAACTGCAGCCTGGACTGCACTAGGAAAAGTACAGCCATCAGATCAAGGAGTGTTACAACTCCTCCTTGCTCAGCACAGGCAACACCACTCCAGGAATACTGTGTCTGTTTTGGGCCTGCCAGTTCCAGTGGGATGTTGAGAAACTGAAGACAGTCCAGTAACACTGAGGACCTATTCCAGGGAGATGCAGAGGAGAACTTTCTCCTCCTGGCTGATGCCTGCCTGGACAGCAAAGACTCTGGAAGCCTTAGAGAACAGTGAGCACATGAATGCTTAGCCTGATGGCTTGTTAAATCCTTGCTATCTTGCTTATGTTAGCTACTAAATGAGTGCTTTTTACTTATAAGCAGTGTATATCCTGTTGCAGAGTGTCTTTGAGCTCAGTTAAAGATTTCTGAACAAAAAGACTCAAATGAGGGGCTGTAGCAGAGTGCAAAAATTATTTGAGAGATTATGGCTTATGAAAAACCATGTCTCTCTTGGTGAGAGGGCCAAGAAGAAGGGGTGAGTAATAAACTATGAACCCTATGTGAGAAAGGAGCTTGAACTGGGCTTGAACTGGGTTGGATGGGCCATGTTTAGTGACCTACGTTTGCTTTGTAATTGAACCTTTAGTTTACTGAATCACATTACTAGGAAAATTTGCTAATGTTCTGAACTCTGAATTCTCTGGGTCTGCTCCATTTAGAGTAAGATCCTGTTATTGAATACCATAGGTACTTTCCTCCCCCCTATCTTCTATATCTGTCTTTCTGCTTCTGATTTTATGTGGACTTATTATAATTTGTGGTTATCTGAGGACTTTCTTCAAGGTGCTCTACTTACTTTCATAAGGCTGCATATTCTCCATGTTTTCCCTTGTATAAGCAATAGCAAATTATACGATTGCTTTTGATCCCTATTTTTTTTATCTCACATCTCTATTATAACAAGCTATAAAGTATGCTGTCTCTTGCCTGTAGTGGTTACTGTAACATTTATGTAAGAATATCTCATTGGAAGTCAGCCCTTGGAAGGAGAATAAAGCTTATATGGGAGAAAGGTTAGAGGTATGATGAAAAGAAAGGAGGGTTGAGAGCTGTTAAAAGCTTATCTTCTCCTTTAAACATCTGAACAAAACTGAATTAACAAAAATAAGGTGCTGTATATTTGCATGGGTAGGAAAACATACATGATTCAAAGAGCTATTGGCCATTTCACATAATCTGTCACAATAAGAAAATTTTAAAAGCATCAAAATTATGCAGTAGCAGATGTGCCACATGAAATCACTGCCTTTAGGTATCTTGAAATGTTTTGCACTTTCTTCCCCAAACCCTGATGTGAAATACTTAACCTAAGGTTCACAGTATTTAATTACTGCTCTCACCTCAAGTAGCTCTAAAAGCAGTGCTCTGAGAGCCCTACCTGCACATTAGAGACGTGATGAGAAAGAAAAGATAAGCAATTTACATTTCAAATGAGGAGCAAGCTGTCCGATGTTAGTTTTGCAATAGTCTCTTTTCTTTCTCCCCCCAGTAACTTAAAAAAGCTTACTGTATGATACTGCTTTTCTGTAAACAAATCATTTCAAGGTCCAGTTCTGATTAATTAAAGAAAGTTGGAAAAAGCAGCACTAAGCTCATATAGAAAGGTGTACATTTTGGTATGTATTGGTACATGTGATGACAATCATGTTTTCATTAGACATCAAAGAACAGGCATTATTAAGAACTGAAGAAATCAGATACTTCCTGACTGTATTTTCTTTTTGTGTTCAACTAAGCACTATGAAACAAATGCCAGGACAAATCTGAATATTTGTCAACCGTACACTTAATTTCTGTTTTAGAGTCAGCTTTATAATGTATCTCTATAGAAAACACACATAAGTGTCTTAAACGCAACTTCTCAATTCTTATCTGTGATACAGATGACAAAAATAGAAAAGGCAGAGTCAAAGATGGGAGTCAGTAAGACTTCATAAAGTGTATTTTACAGAGCACCTGAATTTCTCTCTTTCATGTATTTAGTGAAAAATACGGGATGAATCACATGGAAATAGGAAATATAATATTAAAGTCCTGGGTCACTGGCCTGAAGTCATTCATTCACGTACCTTGATACAAAAATAACTTTATTACATAATCCTATTCAGAATTTTTTTAACTTTTTTGTTTTTGTTGTTCTAGTTCAACCCTTCAGTCTGAAAGCTGCTTGAAAACCTCAGTTCTTGATGTTTACAAACCTTTAAAATTTTCATTTTACCTATGCTTGAAGTCACCTGATCCAAGCTCTCACTCAAATTACAGTTAACTTCAACATTAGATTGAATTTCAATATTAGATCAGGCTTCTCAGCATCATAGCTGTTCAGTGTTTGAATATCTGGGTAGTCTCTTTCAGTGCTTGACCACCTTCACTGAGAAGAATTTTTTCCTTAACACTCAACCAGAATTTCCTTTCTTGGCAATATCTGTCCATTCTCTTATCATAGAATCAAAGAATCATAAAATCAGAGAATGGTTTGGGTTGGAAAGGACTTTAAAGATCAAGTAGTTCCAACCTGTTGCTATGGGCAGGGACATGTCCCGTTAGACCATCATAGAATCATAGAATGTCTTGGATTGGAAAGGACCTTAGAGATCATCTTGTTCTTACATGGGCAGAGACACCTCCCATTAGACCAGGTTGCTCAAAGCCCCATCCAACCTGGCCTTAAACACCTCCATCCAAGAGCTGGGGCATCCCGAGCTCCTCTGGGCAGCGTGTTCCAGTGCTTTACCACCCTCACAGGAAATCATTTCTTCCAAATAACTCATCTAAATGTCCCCTCTTTCAGTTTAAAACCATTACCCCTCATTATATGGCTCCACTCCCTGATAAACAGTCCCTCCCCATCTCTCCTGTCACTCCCCTTAAGTATTGGAAGGCGTCTGTAAGGTCTCCCTGAAGCCTTCTCTTCTGCAAGCCAAACAACTTTAACTCTCTCAACCTGTGCTCACAGCAGAGGTGCTCCAGCCCTCAGAGAATCTTCATGGCCCTCCTCTTGACCCATTCCAACAGGGTTCTTCTTATGTTGGGGGCCAGAGCTGGACACAGTAAATGAGGTGGGGTCTCACCAGATCACAGTAGAGGGGCTGAATTACATTGACTTGTTGGCAGTGCTTCTTTTGATGCAGGCCATGATGTGGTTGGCTTTCTGGGCTGTGTGTACACATTGCAGGCTCATGTTGAGCTTCTCATCCATCAACAACTGCAAGTCTTTCTCCTCAGGGCTGCCCTCAATCCGTTCTCTGTCCAACCTGTATTTGAGCTTGGGGTTGCCTTCACTCAGGTGCAGGACCTTGCACTTGGCCTGGTTGAACTTCATGAGGTTTGTACAGACCCACCTGTTAAACCTGTTCAGGTCCCTCTGGATGACATCCCTTCCCTGCAGCGTGTCAACCGCACCCCACAGCTTGGTGTCATCAGCAAACTTGCTGAGGGTGTACTCAATCCCACTATCCATGTCACTGACAAAGATATTAACACTGGGCACAGTACTGACCCCTCAGGAATGCTCCTTGTCACTCATCTCCACTTGGACATTGAGTCATTGACCGCAACTCTTTGAGTGCAACTATCCAGCCAATTTCTTATCCACTGAGTGGTCCATCTGTCAAATCAGTCTCTCCAATTTAGAGATAAGGAAGTCATGTGGGACAGTGTCAAAGGCTTTGCACAACTGCAGGTAGATGATGTCAGTTGCTCTTCCCTTGTCCATCAACATTGTAACCTTGTTGTAGAAGGCCATCAAGTTTGTCAGGCATGATTTGCCCTTAGTGAAGGGTAAACCCATGCTGCCTGTCACCAATCACCTCCTTATTTCCCATGTACCTTAGCATAGTTTCTGCTTTAGTATCTGCTCCGTGGTCTTGCTGGGCACAGCAGTGAGAGTGACTGGTGTGTAGTTCCTCGGGTCTTCTTTTTTTCCCTTTTTAAAAATGGGGGTTATGTTTCCCCTTTTCCAGTCAGTGGGAAATTATCGAATATGGTGGATAGTGCCTTAGCAACTTCACCTGCCAGTTCCCTTAGGACCCGCAGATCTCACCAGGTCCCATGGATTTGTACAGGTTCCTTAGATAGACCTGAACCTGATCTTCTCCTGTAGCAGGTGGTACTTCATTCTCACAGTCCCTGCCTTTGCCTTCTGTGCAGCTAGAGAACTTGCTGGTGAAGACTGAGGAAAAAAAGTCATTGAATACCTTTTCCATTCCTGGGTGACCAGGTCACCTGTTTCCTTCTGCAGAGGGCCTACATTTTCCCTAGTCTTCCTTTTATCACTGATGTACCTGTAGAAGCTTTTCTTACTACCCTTGAATTCTCTGGCCAGATTTATCTTTATCTGAGCTTTGGCTTTCCTAATCAGATCTCTGGCTGCTCAGACAATTTCTCTGTATTCCTCCCAGGTTACCTGTCCTTGCTTCCAACCTCTGTAGGCTTTTTTTTGTCTGCTTGAAGCTCCTTGTTCATCCATGCAGGCCTTCTGATGTTTTTGCCCAACTTTCTCTTTTTTGGGATGCATTGATCCTGAGCTTGGAGGATCCTTGAGTATTAACCTACATCCTTGGGCCCCTTTTCCCTCCAAGGCTTTATACCATGGTACTCTACCAAGCAGGTCCCAGAAAAGGCCAAAGGCTTACTGTGCACCGTTCTTGCTGCCTTAAGGTTCTTGAACTTCACCATTTCATGGTCACTGCAGCCAAGGCTGCCCTTGAGCTTCACATTTCCCACCGTTCTTGTTGAGAACAAGGTCTAACATAGCACTTCTCTTCATTGGCTCCTCGATCACTTTAAGAAGGAGCCTCCTGGACTGCTTATGCCTGCTGTGTCATCCTTCCAACAGATAGAGTGGCTGGAGTCCCCCATGAGGACAGAGTTTGTGAACTTGAGGCTGCTTCTATCTATCTATAAAGGGTCTCATCTGCTCAGTCTTCCTGGTAAGGTGGCCTATAGCAGATGCCCCTGAAATGTCACCTGTGCCTGCCCTCCCTTTATTCCTGATCCATAAGTTCTTGGTTGATTCCTTATCCATCCCCAAACAGAGCTCCATGCCTTTCAGCTGGTCATTGACATAGAGGAAAACACTGCTGCCTGTGTCTTCCCTGCCTGTCCTTCCCAAAGAGCCTGTATCTTCCCATTCCAGCACTGCAGTCATAGGAGCCATCCCACCTCATCTCCAAGATGCCAGTCAGATCATAGCCCTGCAGACATGCCCACATCTCTTGTTTATTCCCGCTCACTAGTTCTTGTTTATTCCCTGTCTTACTTGCATTTGTGTAGACACATTTAAGTTGGGCCCCCAATGAAGCTGATTTACTGACTTGTAGTTTTATCTTACTTATCTTTTAGTCTATTACTATGAGATGCCAACCAAAATAACTACAATGGTGCGTCCTGTCTAGATTTCTAACTTCTCTCATGATTGAAGTTAATACATAATATTACAGTATGAAACACAGTCATTCTTCAATGACTACAAAATAAGAGATATTGGCTGGTTTTTTGTGATGTTACCCATTGTGTTTGCTAATACCTGAAAAGATACTTGGCATATCAAGCCCCTCAGCTGGGGACAATCCATTTGAGTTTAAGTAGCTGAGAATCACAAACCTGGTAGTAAATAATATAAACCATGGTTACAAACTGTAGCTTACAGTTACAAGAGTTTTAGAGGTACTGAATATTCACAGGAGAGAAGATGAGTGCTCAGCATGTTCTAAAAATCAAATGTATGTATGCCTCAATAAAGAGGTAGGCACCCCGCAAACACCTCATTTGAACTTTTGGCCACTGTGTTTTCAAGTAAGATGCACTCTTGTCTTCTTAATAACATTTACAGGACGAGTGAATGGGTGTCTGGCTTGTCTCAGTGTCTTGCTACTGAAAGTTTATACAGGAGAAAAAGGTCAATGTATTCATCTCTGATTCACAGCAGTGGAAAGGAAAAAAAAAAGCAGGGATTTTCTTGCACTGCTGGATTTACATATGTCCTTGGGGAATAGACTTCCATGCACCAGCTGTAGACCTGTCTGCTGAAACCAGGTAGCTTTGCCTGTTAATACACAGCTTGCTTATAGGAAAAGGTCAATGCAACTTGTATTAATTACAACTCATATGAATTACATACTTCAAGTTGCACAGTAGCCATTCAAAAGGACCTGTCCATAGCAAAGGCTGTGGTTTGTAAAAAAACAGTTTTCCAGGCAAAGGCAATTATAATAAATATCTTTTAAATTAATGCTGATGTGACAGTAATGAGATATACTGTCAGTATTGCTACTATTTTTGGTTTGTTTAGCTTTCTTAACACAGTTTATCTGAGAATCTCAAAGAGATTAAGGTCATTAATCACTTAGACTTCACAGAAACTCTGGTATTTTTCTTTTGTTTAAAATTCAGATTACTGAAATTTTCTGAAGGTTGAAGAGCTAGAAAAAACAACTATAATCCTTATTTCAGTATTTCCAATTGGTCAGTTTTGCACCCAGTGTTGGTACCCATTTTCATTTCTCTGAGTTCTAGCTGTTTTATTTTTTTTTTTTTGTTACCATGGAGTAAGGGAGAGGATTCTGTGGAACAGATGCATTCATCAACAGATAGCCAGAAATAAGCATTTTTTTTGTTACCATGGAGTAAGGGAGAGGATTCTGTGGAACAGATGCATTCATCAACAGCTAGCCAGAAATAAGCAAACCAGATTACTGAAAAAAAAAAAAAAAAAGAAAAGGAGGCATTTGAATCTTATTTAATTCACACTGTTGTTTATAATTAATATGCAACTTAAAAACAAACAAAAATCTCTCACTGGAGTTCATTTTATCCTATTTTTGTTAAGAAAGTGTTTCTTCTAGACTCTGATGAAGAAAACAAATATACTAAGGATTACATATTAATGCAAGGCACTCAGCTAGGCTAAAAACATTCTAACATGATTACACTGATTTCTTCCTGATTGTCTTTTATAACTGCACTGAAACTATTTTTCAACCATGTTATATACAGATCTTTATAGTACAGAAAGCTTTACATATCTAAATACAAAGTTTAAATATATAGTTAAAGGTCACTATTTTCATTATAGGTCACTATTTTCATTATAGAAAAAGCCTTTTCAAAGAAGCTAAAAATACAACACAGAATGACTGAAAGCTTAACGAATTAATCTGAATTTTATACAATGCATATATTTAATTTCCAAAATGAAGTATAGCATTTCCTCTGATATATCACAGGCCACAGTATTTCATTCTAGAAATCTAGACACACATTCTAGAACAGAAATCAAAGACCGGAAAGAATTGGCCTTTGGCTGAGGAATGCCTAATATGAAGACAAGCAATCACTCCAGATTCATATTTTGTTTCAAAAAGTAATCTGATTGTAAAACCTTATGCTTTAATCTTAACTTGAAATGATTCTACTTTTTTACTCCCAGTAGGATCGGCCAGGATATTTTCAGCAAGACTGAACTGGCAGTTTTGTCAACACAGAAGTAGGTCACAAGCTCTGATGGAACATGTCCTGAAGTCCTGCCTTCTCTTCTTTTTTTTTTTGATGTAGGGAAATGAAACTCAAAAACCCCTTGAAATTTTAATAGGAGTACAATATTTCAATAACTTCCTACTTAGAAATGTGTTCTGATGTCTACCCATTCCTAAAGAATTTGATAACTACAGAGTGACAACTCTTGCTCTACATAACTGAGATCTACTCAACATGTCTACTTTCAGCTATGAGTTTTTTGTCATTTTTTCTCCTTGGGACACTCCACCCTAGAACAGTGGATCTCAAATTTTCTTCACATGAAGGAATTTACATGAGTGGGAATCTCTCCTTTAGCGACTGAAAAGTCAACCATTTATTTTATTTGGTTTCTAATGTAGTGAGTAGAGAAAATCAAGAGACTCTAGTGAGAGAAATTTCCTTGCCTCTAACTGTGAAAGCCATCACAAGCAGTTTAGGAAAAACGCCTAAATTTAGATGGCTCTAGCTACATGAACTGAGACATGTTATGTCAGCCCTGGGTATTTCCTGAGAAAAGACAGAAGAAATTTCTTCATCTCTTAGATTGTCATATCGTGGGGCCTTGTTTTTTTTTTCTCCTCAAGATTTTTCCTTTGAAGAGCTGTATAATTAAATTTAGGCTTCATAGACGAAGCCAGCAGCAAAGAAGTGCATTGTCTATATCTGCAGGATCAATGTATTATACAGTACATGCAATCCTGTTATTTCACTCAGATACTGAATTAGAGCAGTACACACTGCTGAAAATTAATAAACCAATGGCAGGTTACCAGATTAAAGCTGATAAATGTTGTTTGCTCTGTCCAGTTTACACCATGGTCACTTTAATTCATCTAAAAATATCAACAGTTACCTTATCTTGACAAGTTGTGTTTTCTTCTTTGTCTAACACACTTTCCCTATTACCACATTTTGATTGAGCATGAAATATTCTCACATCCTGCCTACATGTGTTTCCACATACAATTGAGCTAACCATTCATAGGGGAAGCAAGAAAACCAGACAAAGTTAGCAAATGCCAGATTATCTCATTACAATCAATTGGCTGAAAGGCTTAGAGCAGGCGAAGACTTCTTTTGCCCAAAAAACAGCAAATTTGTGCACTGGTTGACTGTGAAGAAGCCAGAATCTTTCCCTATTTATTTAATTCCTTTATTTGGATGTGGGACAACAAGGCAGTTCATCCCGTGGTGTTGCACAATCAGTAGAATGATCGAGTTGAAACAACAGTTTTACATATATATTACTAGACTATTTTATGAACCTTTACTCCTCTCCCCTTTTCTGCAAGTCTCACTAACAAACTGTCATTCCTAATATAAAAGACAAAGATAGTAAGAGAAGCAAAAAAGTCTAGACTCAGGGAATAGGTTAACATTTGTTGTTTTAAGTAGTTTCATCTGTCAGTTTCTCCCCATCATTCTGATACCACAGGATGATGCAACTGAAGGCCAAGGAGCAGATTCCAGCATCACTGAAATCAAATTCTATACAGAGAAATATTATAATGCACTTAAGCACATTCTGCACAAAGATGAGCTGACGAGATGAGCACGAGGAGTAAGTAACATGACCTAAATCTATAATGAAAGCCTGCACATCTACAATGTTAAAAACTTTCAGTGAGTATGACATGAATTCTCGGGCAACTGAATTACATCATCTCTCCACATATTGTTTTTTCGTAAGACCCAAAGTAAGTTTCCATTAAATGGAAGAAAATTACTGCATCGTGTTCCACCCCAGCAATTACTGACATATTGTAGCAGCCTGCCAAATAGTTGAAATTTTAAATCAAAAAGGGTGCATAAGTAAATTCTGTAATGAAGATCATAAAGTGGGATTTTAGAGGTTTGAAATTCTGCTTTTTAAGTATAATAAGTGAATATCATCACTTTTGTGTTTATGTGATTTGTTTGGTTATGGACAGCAGTAGAAGTCATGTAGGCCATTAACTGACTTAAATGTCCCTATAATGCTATAACAGTTTGAAGCAGCTTTAGATTTTCAAAAAGACCAAAAGGGATTTTTTTTCTCCCTGTCGTGGTTTGGCCTCAGACGGCAACAAAGGACCACGTGCAGCCGCTCGCGCAGAAGGGCCCCCAACGGCCACGCGGCCGGGAGGGGAAAATCGAAATCAAAAGGCAAAACTCGTGGGTTGAGACAAAGGCAATTTTAACAGAACAGAACAAAGAGCAAGAAATAACAACAACAACAACATGAGACGGATATGCAACCGCAATCACGATACTGCCACTCGCCGAGCGCACCCTGGACGCCCCCCAACCGCTCTCCTCCCCCGGGGGTCACCACCTCCTCCCCCCCCCAGCTTCCTGTCCCCCCCCTTCCCCGGCTTGCTCCGGCTACCCCTTGGGCATGGCTTACATGGGATGGAATACTTGTGTCCCTCCTAGGTCCTGGGGAGAATTAACCCCATCCCCGCCAGACCCAGGACACTCCCCTTTGTTAGTAAGAACTGGCAGGTTTGTGTTTCTCATGTCATTTGAGACTGGTGGAGCGGTACAGTTCCTCTATCCATTATTTGAGACAGGCTACTGCAACTTTTGCAATGGTTCTGCTCTTCTGAAACCTGAAAGGACAGATTTTAGTCTGCATTTGCATCAGGGCTAATTGCAGGAATTGCATGTTTTTGCATCGGGTATTTGGCTTCAAATTAGAGCCAGTCCATCACTCTCAAATTTATGTGTCAAGAATGGTAATACCTCCACCTTGAGCCAGTTTCTTTAAAGTTTCAGTGAATAAGGAATGATGTACCTGTTGGTAATGGAAAAGGATTTGGGAAACAATGAATTTTCTTGAGGCTGTGCTGGAATGAACACAAAACATTTACAAAGCTGCAGATAAGTCTGAAGAGTCAGATAAAGCTAGAAACAAACACAGAGAACAAGATTCAATTAGCAGTAAGTTGGAGTAGAAACTAATATTCAGTTGTTACCATTAAACAAGTCTTGAGTGAATAGCAAGATTCCATTTAGCTTTTCTGAATTATTACCTGCAAAGTCAATAGGTGTTTATTATCTTAGGGAGAGCAGCCTTGTTATCAGTCCCCTTTCTTAACCCCTAATGGAGCCAGCTGTTTATTTTGGATAATGGTGCACTTCACAGCACATACCAAACCCTCATGCTGTTGCAGTTACACAGATCACATGTCGCCTTGTTCAACCAAGAACTGAATCTGTTTAGATGCGGTGAGTGATTTCACACACAGTCTCAGCAATGAAAAATCAGTAAGTGACAAATAAGTTCTTTCTCAAACTTTACAACTGTCAAAGTAACAAATTGTGAAGATTTTTTCTGGTTTTTGTTTGTTTGTTTGTTTGTTTGTTTTTCATTTGTTTTGGGGTTTTTTTGTTTGTTTGGTTGGTTGGTTGGTTTTTGTTTTGTTTTTTTTTTTATCTTGGAGAGCAAAATAGTACCCAATTTAAATCACACATCAAATGGGGATACTGAACATAAAGAGATAAGATGTTCAACAAGGGAGCTCTCTAATTAGTTGTCATACATTCCCCTAATATTACAAGGGACATGGAAATAGCTTATCACGTTACCCTCTAACCACCTTTCTTACATTATACACTGGGAACTCCAGAGACCCCTACTAAAAACAGGTAAAATTTTTGACACTTTGTCTAATGACAGACAGCTCCTTCATTCCCAGAGGGGAACCTGAAATCCCCTGTAAGGGATCCCGTGATGGTCAGAAGAGCATGTCTGATGTCTCAGAGGTACCCAGGTCATTCTGGACCAGTTCCCACTTCTGTGGCTTCAGTACGCTGCTGCAGCACACACGGACAAGTGGGGATGAACTGAGTCTGACAGGATTTCCTTTATTCAAAAATAGATGAAAGCAGCTCATTCCATAAACAAGAAGTTTCTGAAGTTAAAACGGGCAATATGTTATTCCTGTTACACAACTGAGAAGGTCTGGTCTGTAATGGTGAAGGAAAATAGTGTTTTCCCAATACTTCTGTGTTTATTTTTTTGGCGAAGTAAAGTACTCAGAATGCATGCTATGGGTATCATTTCAAATTTTTCACTCCTCCCCTTGGATTATTTGCTAATCTAGAAAAAGGTTTATCTGGAGACTCTTTTTCATAGGCCTTACTTTGGAAACTGCCAGTGCACAAAAGGAACTAACAATTGGAGAAAAAAGAGATAATTTCATGTTAAGACTCTCATGGCAGGAGAAGAAAGCCTGGATTCAGGTTCCTTCTTTAAACCTTTTTTTACATTTTATGTGATTCAGCCAGCAGAGACAATGATGCAAATGGAGCCAGTGATGTTAGTTAATTCCCTACTGAAAGCTGTGACTCCTTTGTTTCCACCCCAGATGATTATATAGAATTTTTAATTCAGCACTGTTAAATAAATAAAATTGTGTATGCAGATTAGTTGGCTAGCTCATGTTGCTAATTATATTCCTGTAAGATAGAGTAAGGCAGCCAAGACAAATACAGGGGTTTAAATGAAAGAGAAAATTACATAAACAAATTCGGGTTATATAACTGACATAGCTATGTTATTTAATTTTGTTAAGTAACAAACCAAATTCAAACCAAGCAAAAACAAGAGTTGCTCCAGAAACAGAACATGTTTGAAAACTCAGATACTACCACTTCTAATTAGTGTAAAGGAAGTTGTCTAAAACATGATAAATTAATCTCAACCACCTCTATCCAAGTGTATAAATTGCAGCACATACAGACCTTCAAATACATTAAAAAATATAATTTCTCTGCTATATAACTCTTCTGAAGCAAATAAAGTAACCAGAATATTTCTGTGCTTGTGTAATGCCTACGTCAAGTTTATATTTTGAGCAGACGAAAACACTCAGCATTGTTTGGCTCACATTCACCAGAAGTTAGTTCTAAACGTGAGAATACTTGAAGTAGGTTCTTGCTGTCTTTAGTAAAATTTGAAATAGTTTATAAAAATATACTTGTGTGACTGTATTTCATGATAAGGGGACAACCTTCATCTCTTCTAACCATTCTGTTATCGTGATGCCTCCAAGAGGTAACTGGAGAGATTAGGGAGTTTAAAATTTCCCTGAGTGAGATACCTAGTATAGGAACATCTTGTTTGGAGCTGACCTGAATATCCTGAAGTTTACCTGAAAATCTGCATGTTATTCTATAACAGGATCTACCGTTCCTCTTATATCTCAGCTAGGAGACAAGAACCTATTGTAGCTTATCTAGTTAGGTTCATCACTGATACATTTGGATTCAGCTCCATTTTACCATCCTTAGTTGTACACAGCCTATGAACATTAGTATGCTGCTGCTTCATGCAGTTCCTTGTAGTCAAAGGTTTCAACATATTGCAAGTACCACCTTCCTCATGGCTTCTTCTCATGTGACAAAAGTCTGGTATTTAAATCCTTGTAAGTAGCACAACTAGGAGATGGAGTAGATTGTTATCCCCAAAGCGTTGCTGTCTGGTTGGATAAATGAGTTTGGAGGAAAAAAAGAGTTTGGAGAAGCTATGTGGTGTCACACTTGATCTAGCTGAAGATGCTGTTGCAAGAATCCTTGCAACAGAAGCTCCTGTCACTAGACAGGGATTGACCACCCTATTGGAAAGACTGGATTCCCCCAGTCAGTATTGCTAAGATCCCAGCTATGCTAAGATCCCAATGATTTATTTAAAAAAAGAAAAAAATAATAAATTTCTGTCCATTAATGTCTGTGGCTGGTGGATAAACAGGAGATCCAACTGGCTTCACAACAAACCTGCTGTGTACTGGTGCTTCCTCCACTTCCCATCTTGAAATCAAATAGGACACAGGGTGCCCTATTTTAACATGCCTTTGAACTTTATGACAATTTTCAGCACAGCAGAGTGAGATTTTTAAAAACACCTCCATGCTTACTAGTTTATTGGGCATGTATTTTCACAAATACCAGAAGCCATTTCTCATGATGAAAAGAGATTCTGGAGGTTATTACATGAAACTTTCTACTGTTAAAGAAACATCTCCACTTAAACTTAGTGCTCTCATTTTCTGATAGGCTGTACTCAAAAAAGTCACGTTGATGAGCTTTTGCCAATGAAAAGCGTATTTCTAATAGCTATCATTTGAGCATTATAATATTTATATTATAACAATAGAAATTCAAGCCCTCGTGGCAAAGTCTCAAAGTATGATTTTTCGTGAAGACAGAGGAATGATGAAACTTCACTTCAATTTCATTCTGACTGTAGTCTCTGACTTGGCCATCAATCTTCACATCAACTTAGCAATGTTTTTCCAAGACCTCATTCATTGCAAGGGAAAGCCAATCTGCACACCTTAAACATAAAAAAGCTTTTTTCTGTTGCCTTTCTACAACAAAATGCATTCACAAATCAGCTAGATTGCTGGCTATAACATGACAACTCATATCAGAATTCACTGTATGAAAAAGAGATTGCTTTGGAAATACGCTCTATTGAATCCCTGCTTTCCGAAACGTGTGTAACATCTATAGGGATTTCACATCATGTTTAATGACTGCTATCTGCTGGTATCAAATGCCTTGTATTGGACAGGTGGCTCCAATCTCCATATGCAGATGAATTTCCATCTCATGCCATTGATGAAGTACTGGCTAAACATTGTGAAGGGAATTAAAGAAGAGGAACATATTCACTATACAGTAACTATGATTATTTGGAGATAGTCTGTAGATGTGGATTCTTCAGCTAAATCACATTGCAAGGACTTGTGGAGAAAATAGCTGCAGAACATTTGGTGTGATTCTGCCCTTAAGTCTTAAAGAAAGTTTGCCAAAATGGTGGAGGTATTCCTTGACATCAAAGCCATGACATATATACTCTAGGAGTGATCTCTGTATGTTCAATGCCTTTTTACTAACTGCTCCAAACAAAATAAGGAAGTTTTTCCCCCAGATTAGCTATAAATCCAAAATTTCTTGCCCAAACTCAAACTGCGTATTCATTGTGTAGCACTGAATTTTACAAGTTATCAAAAACCTTGAAAAAACATTGTCAAAAAAACCCTCTCATGTTTTAGAAAGGAAAATCACTCTAAGAGTTAGTAACATCTTACAATATTCACTACCTTTAAAAATGCATGTCTTCAAGTCTGCTTTTGAAGGCAGTCAGACATGTACCTATTTTTTTCAGAAACAGGAGTCTATAGAAGGAACCAAGATTTCCACCCTTGACCAGATGAAAAGCTGCTTAAGCAGTGAGGCTGGCGACTAATGAGCTGATCACTAGCCAGAAAGCAAGCCATAGCACAGTATTTGGAAATTTATGTTCTTCTCACAACTTTGCCTTTGATTGTACGTATCCACTGACACATTTGAGTGTATTTATCAGATGCTACAGACAAGCAGAGAATAAATAGGCTTACAACATTTCTTTAAAAGAGCATGTTTGGTATAACTATGGCACAGTGCCATAAATTTATCTCTTGCCTGCTGAAGATAATTATTCAGAGACAATTCTATATTTATGAGAAACCTCATAATGTCTTTCTCCTCTCATTTCTTGCTCTGAGAACTTGGCTAACTTCATGTGAAGTGCCTTTTCTGCGGCTGAGACAAACATACACTTTCATATTCATAGGTCGCATCTTCTCTAGACCACACAACCTGCTGATCTGTTTTATCTGTATAAATTCAGCAGTACGTCAACAAAAAACATACAAACGGATGTATAGGGCGTAATAAGGAAATCCTTTGTACATCTTCCTGTACTTTATAAATGAAACTGTCTATCTAGATATCAGGAGCAAAACCTCTCAAAAGCTCAGAGTCTAGACTTCACCCTGCTCTGCATGTGTCACAAAAAGCTCCATCGCTCCTCCCCTAGCATTGTGACTTTCCTTTCTGGTGTTTTGCCCTGACTCCTGCCAGCCTCCCCTGTGCTGGCGACACAGTAGGCCCCATTTTTCTCCCCTACCACACCTGCAATTTTGAGAGCTTTTTTTCCTTCAACCTGATGACACGGACAGCCTTACTTTCCCTCTGTTACAAGGAGTGCATGTGCGTCACATCAAATTGTGCTGCAGCATGTGCGCGGGCTGTGACAGGTCATTTGTGGCAGATGAAGTACTGCTAGGGGCATTCTTTCAGAAGTAAAATGTGTATATTTTTATACAATTACGGGAAACAGATGGGTCAGACATAACCATTAAGTTTATTTCTCTGTGTGATTTCTTAATTTTAAGCAGGTATCTGTGGGCTGCATCCACCTTCTTCCATCATTGCTAATACAAGGTGGGTTTTTCCCCCCCAAAATAAAATCCATCTGTCCTAAAATGTGAGATTTTATTATGCATGAACAACACAAACCCAGTGCAGCTTCTTAAACAAAGAATCACAGAAATGGGAATATATAACCAGAGCATTAATAATTGTTTCCTTAGAATTTGCATATTTTCCCCAAAGCAGCGTACTATATTTATTTCTTATAAATTCAAATTTTAAAATGCTCATGAATATTTATATACTTTTTTCTATCTGGTGTCACAATTTATTTGAGTTATTTTTTTTCCTACCAACAGATATCTTGGCATTTCATTTTAGATTATAACACTATCTAAAGACAAGCTAAAACATCTAGACAATATACTATGATATCATAAAAGGTAGAGAAAACTCATAGAATCAAATAGAAAAATTCATTAAAGGGATAGTAGGGGGTGGAATACAAAGATCAACCAGTTTTGAATGGTTTTAATTTCAGACTTGATTAAGGGATTGGAGCACCTCCCTTATGAGGAAAGGCTCAAGGAGCTGGGACTCTTTAGCCTGGACAAGCGAAGGCTGAGGGGAGACCTTATTTATGTTTATAAGTATTTAAAGGGTGGGTTGAAGAATGTTGGAGCTGGACTCTTTTCAGTGGTTTCCAGTGATAGGACAAGGGGCAACGGGCTCAAGCTGGAA
Source organism: Calidris pugnax (assembly GCF_001431845.1). Lineage (NCBI taxonomy): Eukaryota > Metazoa > Chordata > Aves > Charadriiformes > Scolopacidae > Calidris > Calidris pugnax. The sequence continues at coordinate 4,263,157 of NW_015090911.1, read as the reverse complement.
CATGGGAAGTTCCACTCAAATATGAGAAAAAACTTCTTTATGGTGAGGGTGACGGAGCACTGGAACAGGCTGCCCAGGGGGGTTGTGGAGTCCCCTTCTCTGGAGATCTTCAAGACCCGCCTGGATGCAGTCCTGAGTAACGTGCTCTAGGCATTCCTGCTTTGGCAAGGGAGTTAGACCAGATGATCTCTAGAGGTCCCTTCCAACTCTGACCATTCTGTGATTCCATGACTTGTCCATTTGCTTGACACAAAGGGCACAAACTTGAGAAACTGAAAGAGTTGGCCCATGTATGGGAAGCTTGTCTGGTCTACTTGAAAGTACTACCAGACTCGACTTCCTGAGACCATTCAAAGACTTGGAAAGAACAGGAAATGAACGAGAGTTCTATACTACTTGCTTCATCTGGTAGGGTAGATTACACTCAACTGTACCTAACAGTTCCTATAGCATCATATGTGTGCCCCATATTTATGCAGCCGCTTAATGAAAAGAGCTACGCTTTTCCAACTCTGACCATTCTGTGATTCCATGACTTGTCCATTTGCTTGACACAAAGGGCACAAACTTGAGAAACTGAAAGAGTTGGCCCATGTATGGGAAACTTGTCTGGTCTACTTGAAAGTACTACCAGACTCGACTTCCTGAGACCATTCAAAGACTTGGAAAGAACAGGAAATGAACGAGAGTTCTATACTACTTGCTTCATCTGGTAGGGTAGATTACACTCAACTGTACCTAACAGTTCCTATAGCATCATATGTGTGCCCCATATTTATGCAGCCGCTTAATGAAAAGAGCTACGCTTAAAGGAACTAGAAATAAAAATGGGGAATCAAAGATCTGCCCAGCTTTTTTTTTCCTTTTGAAAGCTAGGGAGAGGCTTTCCATGCTTGCATAGCTGTGAATTCTCACATGTAATAAACAAACAAAAATAACAGAGGAACAAAGATAAGATACAAACAAAGGAGAAAGTATGATGACAAAGTGAGACTGTATACAGTTTTAGAGCTGTCTAAAATTAATATGAGGTAAAACAATTCTTAAAATGGGACATGTCACTTTGGTAGGAGACAATTTGGAGAGAGTAAATATTCAATCTAAGTAAAGGGAGGAAAATATAAGAAGCTGCTAGGAAACTCTGTCTCTCCCTTTTAAATCCCCTTGCATGTCTTTATCCTTCTGCCCTCTTCCCCTCCCCTTCCCCTGAGAAATGAGCTCTCTTTTCAGTCAGCCATGTGAAAGGGAACACTGACTTTGAGCTAAGAGGAACAGAGAAACAGGAAAATGGAAACAGAAGAGGTGAAGGAAACAAGGGCTGTGATTTGAGGTGAAGCACTGATTGACTTCCAGAGCACCTCATTTCTCACCCTTATCTATAATTAAGTAAGGTGACTAGCTCAAACATAGACCTGTATAACACAGAGGTCTTTGTTTAGTCAAGTGAATCTTCTCATGGCAAACTATAGAGCTTAAATGTCAAAAAAAAGCATCATCTAAAAAAGAAAATATGTAGTTTACTGACGTTTGCTGTCTTGTTTTCTAAAATCCTAGCCATCCTTTTCAATTACAAGGAATATAATTTTTATTTGCCAGCTATAACAAAGACACATTGCATAAATCTTGCCTGAGCTGTTTGACTGGACAGCTTCACTGACAGTTTGAGAAGGTTCAGTTTAGTTGTTGAAGGTAAAAGTGGAACAAAAAGTTCAAATAAGTGGTAGGAGCCTAAATACAGCTTGAAGGATATTGAGTGGTCAGACATCTTCATAGCTGATCTTTGCATTTCCTATTCAGAAACTAGTAATATATAAAAATGAGTAAAAAATAAATCTATCTTACTCAGATGTTAGAGGTCACTTTTAACTGTAGTTGTGCTTTGGTCTGCTTCAAATTTCTATGTTAGAAAATTATCTAAGTTATATAATAGTAGATCAATCCCATCACATTCCAAGTGTTATCTGTACCTATAAGAACATCCATAAAAGGACATAGGAATTCATAACCATAATCTTTTAAATCTTGTTCAATTACAACCTCAGAACTTTTTTTTGTTTAAATCCATAAAAGGACATAGGAATTCATAACCATCATCTTTTAAATCCTGTTCAATTACAACCTCAGAACTGTTTTTTGTTTAATTTTTTTTTTCTAGCATTTGTTTCAGGGTTGAGATTCAGAGCTCTAAACTATGTCAAAGAAGGTAGAAGAGGTAATGTTGTGGCTTGAGCACCAGCCCCAGCCATGTACATCACTTAGCATGATATTAGCTCATTATCTAGCACATTCTTCTGGACAATCCCAAATATGACTCAGGGACTAGAGTGAAACAGGCTCTGTTTCCAGTAAGCAGCAGAGATTATATTGTGCCGTATTTGTCTTGTTTTCTCCGAAAGCATCCCAGTTGCCTTTGCACCCCCTGAACATATTTCTTTATATAAATCACTTACTGAAATAAAAGCATTTTTTTCCTAATAAAATGTTCAAGAGTGAATGCGTATTAAGGCTGAAGGTGAAGCTTGGGAAGTCCCAAATATCTTGTGAGTTTATAGCTCTGGATACTGCATCCAAGAGGCAACCAGTGAGTAGTTTTTAACCTTAAGCCTTCTATTTTAATATGATTCTCATCCCTCTTATTAAACAATCACATTCATTTCATTTGTTCTTAGACACTCCCTTTTTAATTTTCAAGTCTCCTACATTGATGGTTAATGTCCTGTTTCCCAGCTGCTGATATCTGGATATGTCTTATCAGCTCTCTGACAAATTTTTGAACTGTTCATCTTTGCAGATTTAACTGGCCATCCTGGTTAAGAAATTTTCATTTTATGGGTTGAACAAGCTGCTTCCTCTGTGTCGCTTTATTAAGCCAACATCATCAGCCCTTTCTTAAATCAAGTGTCTTGATGATACCATTTGGAGAAAGTTTTATACTGTGTTTTTTTAGTAAGAAATTTATTATTCCTTTGTCCAACTCAAATTGCTGGGCAATAGTTGCCATGCAATGCAGCATTCGAGCATTAAAAAAATAAGAAAAACCCTATACCTCCTTATTGATTGACTCGTTGGTCACATGTAAGGCATAGCAGAAAGCTCAGTGTTTCAGCATGATCAAAGAGTAAACAGTTGGGCATATAGGTCAATCAGGCTAACAAAGTAAACATTTCAGTGCAATAAAAGCACCTTTTATGCAGCTGTAACAAATAATAATAATGAGGTGAATAAAATAAATTACGTATGATAGCTGCTGAATGCTTAGAAATACACGTAGCTATCTAGTGAATAAAAAGTCATATTCACAATGAATAGCAATACAATATGCAGCACAACACTTAAACTAGATGAAGCAGTGCTATTACCTAGTTCCTGCCTTTAACGGGTGGGGGCCCTTAATGACTTCCAGCAAACAGAGTCACGGTAGATATTAATGGGTTGTAGTCACCTTTTGGAGAGAAGGCACCGTTTCTCACTAAGACAGGTATTTAGTGTGCGTGGAAAACACTGAAGACAGTATATATCATCATAAATGGAGTCCTAAATGCTATCAATTTGTTTTCTTAAATAATAATATTATCTTCTTTTTTTTTCTTAAGTAATGGGCAGTTCTTTGGTGTTCTTCAAGCAAAGTCTTCCATTTTGTTACTGTTACAGATAATAACATGAAGTTAGATATATAATTCAAAGCCATATTTGAACTTTTGAATTCTGATTCAGCTGCATAAACTTATTTACACTGAATGTTTATCCTGTTTGAAAAAGTGGCTGGATTTTAGCCACTGCTAATGCCTCTACTTCCAGTAAATCAGTAGTCTAGTCTCCACATAGGAGTTTTCCAGACTTAGCATTTAAGAGTTAAAAGAAAGGTAATAATGCCAAGGGCCTCTTCAGTCAAATCTATTCTGCTGTTTTTAAATCTTGTTCAGACTCCCAGTTCATTATTGATAGTACCATGACTTACAATGCCTCATAACTCCTTGTCCTGGTTTCAGCTGGGATAGAGTTAATTGTCTTTCTAGTGGCTGCTGTGTTTCAGATTTGGTATGAAAGGAATGTCAAAAATGCATATTGTTCTTGTTGTTGCCAGGTGATGTTTTTGTCAGTCAAGGACTTTTTCGACTTCCCATAGAAGCTGAGAGGGAACACAGAGAGAACAAGCTGACCAAGGAAATATTCCATATCATACAAGTCATGCTCAGGATATAAATGGGGACTAGTGGGAGGTCAGGAATCCATGACCACTGCTGAGGATGGGCTGGACAACTAATACACTGGGTGGGAGAGTGATTTGTGTTGTATTACTTATCTTGTATATTCTTTTACCGTTGTTGTTGTTATTTTCCTTTTCAGTTGTTGTCCTATTAAACTGTCATTATCTCAACGCACAAAGTTGGAGGATTTTTTCCCTTTCCCCTTCTTTTCTCCCTCTTCTCCCTATCTTTCTGGGGAACTAGGGGGAGAACTGAGTGACCAGCTGTGTGTTCCTTGCTGCTGACTAGGGTTAAACCATGACAGTCGTCTATGTTTCATTGAATATTGGTCTCAAAATTGTGTTCAAGTAATCTGGGATTTTTGCTCGCACATCACAGACACGTATTTGATTGTTCAGGGCTTCTGTGCAGATATTAATAGACTCCTAATAGCATTTAAATTTCTAAAAAGGGCTTACTTTGTGGCCCATCTCCATACAATAGAAATACTCTAGAATCTGGAAAACACGAGCTTACAAGATGTCAGCTTCACAAGTCTCAGGAGCAGCTTTTTTCAATCTACATTGAATGGAGTAGGACAGGGGCATTTTGAAGATGTTAATGTGGAACTAAGTGTCTAACAGGTCAGATGTCTTTACGTGATACAACACTTCTGTGTCTATAGCCCTAGACCTCTATTCTTTATATCATTCTGGTTTGAAACTCCTCAGACTTAGGAACACAGCAGAGAATCAAGAGTAACCCCTGTAACTTAGACTAGTGCTGTAGACCATGGAAATGCCATTCTCACCCATGTCTTTCAAAATTAGGGATGAGGCCATTTCATATATCTATTTACTTTATTTCCCAAATCCAATAACTTAGTGTGAAGGGCTTCAAAGCACAAGATAGATGTGGCTGGGCCACAGAACTAATCATGTCAACTGGAAAATAACTGTAACTGCATCATTACCACTTAATGTGTTGGGTAACTCCGAATGTACCTGAAAGATAATAAAGAGTGTCAGTATTATTCATATCTTTTAATTGCTTCCATTAGCATTTCTTTTTTTTTATCCTGAGGGCAAAATAGTATCACCTCATTGATTATACAGTGGATACAGGAGAAATAATAGTACAGAATCAAATATACTTTTAACCACCCGTTGCCATCTTATAGCTATAAGCAAAAGCATAACTTGGCAATAAAACCTATTTACTGTTAAAATTAAAATTGCTTTTAACAGTTTTATAGCATGCAAACAATTAAAATAATTATATGAGGCAGCAGCTGTTCTCTCACACTTGTGGAAAAGGAAAGAAGAGGAAAAGACTGTCGGAAAATTTAAAGTCAGGTAACTTCTTCCTCCAATAAGTGGAATGAGAATGCCAAGAAATGAGTAGGTTCTCTGTAAAGGGCAGTTTTAATAATAATGGAGCTAAATAATTGGATCACTTCTGTAATGGATGTATTTTTATTCTAGGCAAATAAGTTTTGTGGTACCACCAAGAATATGGATTATTTTACGATTATTCTAGTATTGTTATTCTCACAACATAAAATTGGTTCCTAACTCCAGCATTGGGCACAGGATCAGAACAGAGCCCCGTTTCTTCAAGTATCTTGTCTGCCAGGAGAAATACACAATAAAATACCTACAGGAACAGGATAAAGATTAGCAATGTACAACAACTACGGTGCTATAACAAAAGCACAAGTCATACTAGGTGGTTCAAGTAGCTTTTTCCCGCTGAAGAACAACTATGAACATTCATCCGAAGAAAGATGATTCAATGCAAGCAGAATGAGCAGGGTACTGGGGAACTGAAATACTGCAACTATATTTTTCTTAGAGGAATGTCAAATGATTTCACCTGCTACTTGAAAATACTCAAGTTAATGAACAAGTGACATATACTTTTAGAGTAAGAGTGATAGTACAATTCTGGATTCTTCCAGCCCTCTTTTTGTTTGTTTGCAGTTTTTTGTTTGTTTCTTTGCTTTTTTTTTTTTGTTTTTCCCTAAATGCTTAGGAAGCGGCCAAATAGATCATGCTTACTGGTTAAACCAGAGTTTAGTCCTTAACCCATTTAAAAAACTATTTGCTCTCATTTGCGTTGCTTCTGTAAGCAGACCTGACAAAAGCTGATGGCTGAAATGTTGGTTGAATCTTTCAGCCCCAACCCTGGTATAGAGTTTCAATATTTTACCTGACAGAGCTTGTATTAGGAAGGTGGCATTGTCATCTTCTGAAAGCAAATACATTGGATTTCTATTTTCTTCCTCTGACTCATTCCACAGAGGTTAGGGTCTATAGACAGTGTATGTCCCTGCAGCAGGGAGCTGCATTCACTTTGAAACTTGGTACCATTGTTGCTACAAGTCTCCAGCTGGTACAGGAGCCCCTCAGGTTAATGCATAACAAAGGAAGAAATTTCCACCCTCCTGCATGTACAATGGGAAGGAACTGAGAGATACTGCTCCTGGGCAGAATCTCAGGAAAACCTTAAATGGGCTAGTCTTACTGAAAGCTGTTAGCAAGCAACCAATTTCTTCTGCCATCAGTCAGCTATCCTTGAGACAATGCTTCAGATATTGCTTTGGGAAACCGGGCAAAAGCAACCTCATTAGGAAGGTGAAATTTGATCAGTTTTACGGGTGTAGCATGTGTTTACACCAATGCTGACTTGGTGCTCTCTGGTTCTATTGATTATCCATAGTAAGAAAGACACAAATTCAGGGTCAGTTTGAATCTGAGTCTGTATAAAATCACCCTTTTTGCTTTCAGCCAAAGCTCACCCCAAACATTATTTGCATTAAAATGTCCATTCACTTTGTCCTAACTGTAGACCTATGAAACACAAGTAAATTCATATTCATTTGTTTTTCCGTTAAACTGATTATCTGCACCTGAGCATATCTTAAAATTAATACCTACATATTAGTTTGGGTTTTTTTCACACAGTAGGATAAAACAGTTTGAATTATGTGAAATAAATGTATGGCCATAAAATGTAATAATGCATTAACAAACAATTTCATTTTTCATTTTATTGCCATGTTCAAATAATTATCAACTTTTTTGCTAACCTAAACAGATATTCATTGAATTATTGTATTCCCTTTTTATTATGAGTACAATAATGAAGAAGGGTAAATCATCTTCCTTATATTGTATTCACATTAAATATTGCATTTTCAGAAGATTAAAGACGCAACCAGGAATCCTATTTCTGATACCTCTATTTTATGAATTACTGTACTTACCAACGTGGATCTTCAGTTGTAGGGAGCATACTCTACAGTTGTTCAGTGTTATTTTTGTCTATGACCAACAGAAAAAGCCTACAACAAATAAATGTGTGCTTCTGTCAGAGACATTTGAGAAATGTGGATATCTGTTTAAACAGCTCAAACCCTGAAACCTATTCTGATTGCAAACTATACAACTATGGGTCTGTGACTGATTCAAGTATCAAACTGAGCTCCTTCATATAGCTTCTGCTTTTACCATTTCTTTTATTTTCATTGTATTAGTTGACTTAGTTGGTAATTTAGGGAAGAACATTATCCTCTTTAGCTTAGTATCACGGAATCATCAGAGTTGGAAGGGACCCTGCTAAAGCAGGAACACCTAGAGCACATTACCCAGGACTGCATCAAGAAGGGTCTAGAAGTTCTCCAGAGAAGGGGACTCCATAACCTCCCTGAGCAGCCTGTTCTGGGGCTCTGTTACCCTCACCATAAAGAAGTTTTTCCTCATATTTGAATGGAACTTCCCATGTTCCAGCTTGTGCTCATTACCCCTCGTCCTGTCACTGGGAACCACTGAAAAGAGTCCAGCTCCATCCTCCTTCAACCCACCCTTTAGATATTTATAAGCATTAATAAGGTCTTCCCTCAGCCTTCTCCAGGCTAAAGAGTCCCAGCTCTCTCAGTCTTTCCTTATAAGGGAGATGCTCCAATCCCTTAATCATCATAGTTGCCCTACATTGGACTCTCTCCAGTAGTTCCCTGTCTCTCTTGAACTGGGGAGCCCAGAACTGGATGCAGTATTCCAGTTGTGGCCTCATCAGTGAAGAGCAGAGGGGGAGAATGACCTCCCTTAGCCTACTGGCCATACTCTTCCTTATGCAGCCCAGGATTCCATTGGCCCTCTTGTTGACAAGGGCACATTGCTGGCTCATGGATAGTTTACTATCTACCAGGACCCCCAGATCCTTCTCCTCAGAACTCCAGCAGGTCCCCCTCTAACCTATATTGGTGCCTGGGGTTCTTCCTCCCCAGGTGCAGGACCCTACACCTGCCCTTGTTGAACCTCATTAGGTTCTTCTCTGCCCAGCTCTCCAGCCTGTCCAGGTCATGGAGAAGAGAGCATTTTATTGCACTGCAGTTGCACAGGTGTAACTATTTCTCTTTCCAAAAGCTTTTGAACTGTGCATTTTTAATCAACTCATTTTAATAAACAGAGGTTTCTAAATAAATGAATTTTCTATATTTTCAATGAAAATTGTAAAGTCTACTATAGGAGAGATTAAAGCTTGACTAAACACTCTGCATTAGTTATCAACATGCAGAAGAGCAATAACAATGTTTTTATTGGTTCTGTTATGCAACAGTGCAGTGCTGCATGTCTCAGTGATACCTTAGCCACCAGTCATGATAACACTTTAAAAATTACACTGATAAGTATCATTTAAGTTGCTATCAGATTAAGCAAGAATTAAAACAAAGTAGCTCTACACGTCAGACCAACTATCTGCTCATCTCAGAATCTGTTGTTAGCCAATAACAGGTAACTGGAAAAAAGAAGAATATAGTAACTTTGTAGTAGTGTTCCAATCAATATAGCCTCCTAAATTTTAAAAAACTGCATTTGCTTTCATTTAATATTGTTATTACAAAATCATCTGATTGTCTGTAAAACTGCTATAAAGAGAAAGATTTTTTAGGCTGATAGATCTTAGTCCATTTCATTTTCCAGTTTCTGAAATGCTTAGAGAAATCTTCAAAAGTCTATCCTAAGTTTATTTATGGTTACTACTGAACTATTTTCTTTTTCACTGTTCTTCAGTTATAAGGCTGACCCCCCACCTGAGCTTTATCCTGGCTATCCATATTCAGTTTCAGCTCTTGTTAGCTAAACAAACCACATTGTCTAAGTCTATACCAGCAAGACGGACTTTTCACTCTTCTCACCTTCTGTTTCTGTCTTACCGTAAGAGGGATGTACAGAGTGTATCGGAGCAGGACCTACCAGTCCTTTGTTCAAAGTAACACTTTGCTCTTTCATTGGGAAGGTCTTCCTTGAGCCACGGATCAACACCACACAAGATTAACTGCATTATTGAATTAGGGTAAAAATCCTCTCTGTCAAAATTAATGAAAAAATAACTAGTGTCCTGGTGTGCCTCAGGGCTCAGTGTCAGGACCATTTTTGTTTAACGTCTTTACTGATGACCTCGATAAGGACATAGGGTGTATCATCAGCAAGTTCGCAGATGACACCAAGTTAAGCAGGAGTGTTGATTCCCAGGAGGATAGGGAAGTTCTACAAAGAGACTTAGATGGATTGGGTCATTTGATTATGCCCCTGTACTCGGCACTGGTGAGGCCACACCTCGAGTATTGTGTCCAGTTCTGGGCACCTCAATACGAGAGAGGTATCGAGGTGCTGGAGCGAGTGCAGAGGAGGGCAACGAAGCTGGTGAAGGGCCTGGAAAACAAATCATATGAAGAGCAGCTGAAGGAGCTGGGACTGTTTAGTTTGAGGAAGAGGAGGAGGTTGAGGGGAGACCTCATCACTCTCTACAACTTTGTGAAAGGACACTGTAGAGAGGTTGGTGCTGGTCTCTTCTCACAGGTAATTAGTGACAGAATGAGAGAGAATGGCTTCAAGCTCCAACAGGGGAGGTTTAGACTGAACATTAGGAAGGAATTTTTCACAGAGAGAGTGGTTGGGCATTGGAATAGGCTGCCCAGGGAGGTGGTTGAGTCACCATCCCTGGACGTGTTTAAGAGCCGTTTAGATGCGGTGTTGGGGGATATGGTGTAGGGGAGAACTTTGTAGAGTAGGGTAGATGGTTGGACTCAATGATCCCAAGGGTCTTTTCCAACCTGGACAATTCATTAATTCTATAATTCGAATGCTAAGACATGTGCATGTTGATTATGCCACCTAGAATTACAGAGAAGACCAGGAGAGAATTACAGGGAGACCTTAGAGCCCCTTCCAATCCTTAAAGGGGGTACAGCAAGAATGAGGGGCCTCTTTATCAGGGAGTAGAGTGATACGATGAGGGGTGATGGTTTTAAACTGAGAGAGGGTATATCTTGATTAGCTATTAGGAACAAATTCTTTAGTGTGAGGGTGGTGAGGCACTGGAACAGGTTGCCCAGGGAACTTGTGGATGCCCAATTCCTGGAAGTGTTCAAGAGCAGGCTGGATGGGGCTTTGAGCAACATGGTCTGGTTGGGGGCTTGACAGGGGGCTTGGAACTAGATGATTTTTCAGGCCCTTTCCAACCCAAACCATGCTATGATTCATGCTATGTTATACAGACATAAAGGTAACAATAAAAGAATTGGCACCAAACTGAGGGCTGATACCCAGCATATTCTCCTCTTTCAAGGATTCATTTCTAGAAATGCAAATACTTAAATGAAATTTTTGCATTATATTAAAATGGAAATCATTGGCAGTGAGAACTAAAAGGAAAAAATGCAACATAGATAAGACAAATTACAGGTAGAAGAATGATGTAATGAAGTTCATATTGAAAAAAATTATGTCAACAGATATAGGAACTGGAAAGAGGAAACATGAAAAGATCAGTGATGTAGCACATATATCTTAGTTGAATGGAGAAGTTCTTTCCCTTTATGCAGCTGTAATTGTGTATGTGCCTTGCCCTACCCCAGTTCAAGTATTTCAACTACCCAAATCCAATCTGAGATAAAATCCATTAACACACTGTTACCTCTCATATACACATATATGTTTTAATAATTAAACAGGAAGAATCTTTGTATGAGACCCTGCCAGAGTACCTGTACTGCAATCCTACAGCAACAGGACCGTCTTTTTGTATAGCAGCTCATAAATTCTTTATATAAAGAGAAGAATGGGCTCAACAAGAGGAAAAGAAATGACCACTACACTAAACTTAAGAATTTTCCTAAGAACTAAGTGTTAAAAGAAACTGATGTCTTATACTACCAGAATCTCCTCCTTGGGTAGCTACATAGGTGCGTACCATTCATAGAAGGAAAAGAAGGCTTTTCGCAAGGGACACCTCAACTACTGTCAATAAAGGTGATGAGCCAACAAAGCAGAAAACAGAAATACCTCTTCAAGAGCATGCCACAACTCCTTCAGCATTATCAGTACTAGAGAGTAAGAGTTTCACATAGCTCTTATTTATTTTTCAGCTGTCTTCTCTACCTATGCAGTCCATAAGAAAGTGCAGTGGAGATGTCTTTATGAAGTCCCTATATAATTTTAATTGGGTTTAATGGATTTTATAGATTTTTAATAGATTTTTATTTAATAGGTTTTACTCAAATTCCAGAACTCAGAACACAGCAAACAACAGTTGAAAGACCTGAGATGTTCACAAAAGTTGTTGCCACCAAAAATACTCCTCTTTCATTGAATGAAGTGACTAGAACATTAGATTTAACTGCATCAACGTTATTTGAAAAAGTTTGGTCAGTAGACTTGCCTACTGCTCTTACCAAAAGCCTTAATTATAACTTCAGATTAGCATCCCTTTAACTCAAGCCCTGAAATTCCCACTGTCTTTACTCTAATTACTCCACTTCTCTCCTTAGGTTAACTAAAACATTTTCACAATGATACAGAGTAACCAGGAATGCAAGGGCTGGTTTGTACAGCTGCTGCAAACCACCTGTTAGATTTTGGCAGCTGCTCTTGATTTGGTGCTGGTGCCTAACAGAAGGATAAAAATTCAAGTCTTTAATAGTTATTGTTCTTTCTTTCTCTTTGCACGAAAGGTTGAACAGTGTTTATGTCTTAGTATTTCTCATTCTGTGTCTTCAGGGGGCTAGGTCCCCTACTGAGCACTACTTCTGGTAAATGACATCGGGACTTCCACAAGGAGGACTGGGATTCTATAAGTGATGAACTCTTGGTTCCTATGTTTTAGCTGCTTTCTGTGTGAGAGTAGACTTCCTAGGGTAGTGGGCTTAACACTAATGAATCAATAAGCTACCTGGTGGCTTTGTGTTGGGTTGTTTTTTTTTTTTGTTTTGGGGATTTTTTTGTGGGTTGTTGTTTTTTAGCCACCTGGTGGTTTTGTGTTGGGTTGTTTTTTTTTTTTGTTTTGGGGATTTTTTTGTGGGTTGTTGTTTTTTGGGCTTTTTAGTTGATTTTCTTCCTCCCCCTCCCCCAGTTATTAATTTGAAAGAATTGCTAGAAGGTACTAAAAAAAATTAAGATACTAAGATTATAAAGAAATTTTAAAAGAATAAGGATTGATTAGAGAATACTAATTAGGTTCAGTATGTCTTTCAAACCCACTAAATTACCTGTCTTTAAACTAGCCCTTTCTCTGCTTTAACAAAGGAGAAATATGCCTGGTTCTCTTTGTCTTCTTTGTTTTATCATCCATTGCTGACAGGAATCATAAAATCGCTGAGCTGATAGCAGTAGCAGCGTAGTGCTTGCACATCACTCAAAATTAATGCTCATAGCATTTTTATACAATTAATTACTTATCATTTTGCTATAGTATTAATTAGAGGTTTTATATCAAAATATGTCAAACCTGAAGAAAAAATAAGTGAAGGAAGCTCTTTTACTGTCCTTTGAGAGGGAATTATGGCCTTGAGGAAGGAAATAAGAGCGCTGTTATTCTTGTCCATTAGACTCCGCAAGTTTTGAATTTTCATGTGACCTTTCTGTATTAAAAATAAAACGGATAATTGCTTTACACACAACAGCTGTTAGGAATGTAAACAATTTATATTAGTGATGCACAAGAAAAGGCTTACAGGCTGAAAAAAGCAACCTTACAATGGAAAGACAAAACCTTAACTTTTTAGAAAATTATTTGAAGGTCTTAACCTATTCCGTTCTAAAGACTGTTATTCATCTAATAGTACCAGGCTCTCTAGAAGAGCTACTACGTATTGCCTTCTCTCAGACAAGTTACAAAGCTTTCTTAGACTTTTTAGTATTTCTAATTTTAGTTTTAGCAATAAGTGTCAAGAAATTTCTTGACCGCTGTTACCCTCTTCTTTCTAATAGAAAACAGTTTATAAGCTGTCATTTGGTAAATTCATTCCAGATATTTCTAGACTTCTCTTAATCTACTAATTAACAACCTTACATTTAAACCATCGCATATGTTTGAAAGATATATTAAAAATGGTTAATTCAGAGCTTTGAAATAATAGCAGACCAGATTTGGCTAAGGATTGGTCTTTTTCCTGGGCAGTTAAGATTTACTTTACGCTTAAAAGACCTGAATCCTTCTATGTTGTTAGGTTTTTTTTCTTTTTTTTTCTCACTTCTTTCTTGGTAGATTAAATTTTAGAAGTGAAAATCTCTCTTTGAGATGTATTTGCATATTAATATAAATTGAGAAACACTAGTCTGTTAGCTGTCAGTTTAGGTCCATTAGCCATGTTATGCCTCATCTGTTGTAGGTAGATTAATGCTTCATACATTATTGAAAACTTAATATTTTATTGTTGGAAATAAAAAAGAAGCTCTTTTCCTGACCCAGCATACTTTCATAAACACATCTTTTTTTTTTTTTTTTTTTTAAAAAAAAAACATGTACTTTTTTTGTGTTAAATATCTCATTAGGGCATTTGATATTATAGGAAAAGACA
>NW_015090911.1:4133115-4249002 GCF_001431845.1 Calidris pugnax | reverse complement strand
AAAAAAAAAACCAACCAGTTTCCATTAATTGAATTAAAAATTTTGATATGGGAAAACTGGTAAAAGATATACTGGAAAAACTGCTTAAGGCCCCTAGAGAAAACCCTACATAGCAATGCATTTTAAGATCTAAAAGTTTAACCAAAGCTGTTTTCATAATCTCAACATTTTGAGCCCTGAAAGTGGAGAACAGAAATAACTGAATATTGTGATGAACACTTCAAAACTTCTCTCATCTTTCTGGAAACCAAACTCCTTCCAGAATACAAAGAAGGATTTTGACAATCATAATCACTGAAACACAGCCTTATTTTCTTTATATCGGCCATTGATTCTTTTGTGACTCTGATTTAATTTGTCACCCATTTCTTATTTCATATGAAATATAGTGCAAAGGCTTATAGACATGATATATTCAATAAAAATCTCCTGACATATGTATATCATTAAATTAAAATGTGGCACTTTGGCATTTGTAAATCATCGTAGTTCTAATGTAGATACAGATCACTCATTCGTGGAAGTTCTGTTGGTTAACCATAGCCATTACTCTTTATATTTATCAGCCCATAACTCAAAATGTTTATGGTGTCAGGTCTTCAATCTGAGTTGTTACTTCTGCACTTCCAACAGTTGTGAAGAAGTTAATGACTTGCTGAATTAGTTACCGTATGGTTCAGATATTTAGGCTGATTTCCTTCCCCATCTTTTCAACTGACCTACATATGTCTCCTAGAAATAGCTCAATATTGACTGTCTTAAACCTACTGAAGTTATACTCTCAATTATATTTACTTTAAAAGTAACAGAGATTAAGACTTTTTAAAGTCTTAGAGATTTAAAAGTAAACAAGATTAACACTCCCTGATTTGTCACCTAAATTAGAATGAATCCAAAATCCAGTTTCCAAGCTTCTGAGAAGCATATATCTATATTTTGCCACCATCTGATTAACAAAATGTCTGTTCTTCTAGACAATTAAGCATGTGTAAATGGCTACATAATGTGAGAGTGCAAAGAAGAAGGAGCAATAGCTCTTATCAGAAAGAAAAAGGGCAGTTCCAGTTAGATATAAACACAAAAAGTTTACCATGAGAGTGGTTAATTATTCCAGCAGGGGCTCAGAGAGGCTGTGGGATCTCAGTCCTTGAAGATGTTCAAAAGTTGACCAAACAAAGCCCTGAGCAGTCCACTGTAATTGGACCTGCTCTGGGCAGCAGCTTGGAACAGATGACCTCTGGAGGTCCTTCTAGCCTTCCAGATTGTGTGATGCTGCAGGAAGTTTCTGTACCAGTGACTGCAAGATGCTGAGAGGGCATGCCAGAGAAATGATCACTTCGGAACAGTCATATTCATACACTTGTTAACAGTATTTTTCCTGCTACCCACTTGAAAGAAGTTTGTTTTGGCCTAAGCCCTCGTGTCTTTACCTGTTTGTCTTGTATTATCTTTGATCTAGCAGAATTCATGTTTAGTCCCCATATGTGCCTGTGTTTTTTCTTTTGCCTTTCATTTCTATGAAAAGAGTACACAGCCTGACATATATTTAAAAGAAAGCTATTCAAGGAGTTATAACTTAAATGTAAAACCATGTTACAAACAACTAAACATGGTGATAAATTCTTGTTGTGTCAAAACCGAGAAACCAGAGTGACTTTAATTACTTTAATTCCGAGATATTTCTCTGAGCTTCTGTTTTACTGTATCTAAATAGGTTTAAATCTGTGACATTTAGTACCAATTTTATAAGCACCTCCATTCATTTTGTACTATAAAGATAAAGAGATGCACTCTAATAGCTCAAGGGATTTCAAAGTCAGCCTGACTTAACAAAGGAACTTTCTTATTCTCATTTGTTTATCTGGAGTCTTCCTGTGGCAGCCAATGCAGTTAAAGCTATGAAAAAAATGTATATAGATTCCACCTAAATTGCTTCAGCCCATTATGTTTCAGAATGGAGAAAGCACTTACACACTAAACTGCAGGAAACAAAGGGGAAGTGGGGGAAGCAGGGAATTGTGGCAGATTATGACACTTTCTGCTTGATAGCCAAATAAATAAGGAACTTAGTTAGGAGTACAGGATATGTACATTAAACTCACCCACCTTCTTAAGTACAACATCCATAGACTAAGAGAAATAACTCTGATATGTATCTATTCCCATGCCTCTTAAACCATTACAAAAAGATGCAGAAAAATCATGGGACAGGAGGAAAATCTTGGGAGATACCTTTCTCTAATTCCATGAACACAGCACCATCCCAAAATATAGTAATTTTAGTTATGGTGCCAAAATTTATGCATTTCATTGCTTAATTCTAATAAAAAGTCATAAGTAATATCTAGAACACAAAACAGAACTTAAAACTGAGTCATACAAAAATATTGACTAAATAATCTGAATTGGAGTTATTTTTAGTCTGTGTTTCTCTTGTATGTACCTAGAAGAGAGTATTCCCCATCACTTTCCAGCTAGAAGCAATGACAGGTTTGTAAGTGTTTTGTTTAATTTTCCTGTTGTGGGCTCAAAGTTCACAGTATGTAGTTATTTACAGTACTAATGCATCTTTTCCTCATTTGCACTTAGACTCATATTTCTACCTTTCCCTACATTTTTATTGGATATCAGCAGGTCTCATTAAAAATGACAGGAGATTAATAGGGTGAGATAGTGTTATTTTCCATCATCACTTAGGGAAAACATGCATTGATTTCAGTTTCCTTGTTTTTCCAGATGTACTAATAATTACAAAGACTGTTCACAGAAACCATTGTTTTTAATAAACTGCTTGAAGTTGTGCAGCTAATTGCTACAGAGGCAGAGGAATTGACTAAGGTGTCTAATGACTCAGGTTGAGAGTGAAATATTATAGGTTAGGCTCTCAACAGTGCCTAATTTTCTACTACAATCAGTGAATATCAGGAATCTGAACACCTTTATAAATTGAATGTACTTAGGCTACAGACGATAACTCCTGACCAGAGACTACACAGGATTGGGTAAACTTTTGTGTATTCCTCACTCCAGCACAAAGTTGCACTCCGTTTCCATCATCTCTACCACTCTCCTCGCCAAAGCGGCCACAACTAATTTGGTACAATGATGTACTGAAATTTAAGCAAAATAAAACGTTGTGAAATTATGACTCTGGGACACTGAATTGTGAACTCTAGGCAAACCTGTTAGCCAGAAGGGCAGCACATTCAGAAAAGGGATATGCAGTGACACACGACAGTCCTTGGACCTGTCATCCATTTGATAGGTGACCAGAACCATGCATTTCTACTACATTTGCAATGTAATGTGTCCCTTTGCATGGTTTTCCCAGAAAGTTTCACTGGGTGGTGAGTAAGTTGATATTTTGGTGTGGTTTGAGACCAAACTGACAGTGCAGAGACCTAATGGATAAAAAAATGCTTTAGTTACAGGTATGTGCAGATTTTATAAGCTGTACAACCTTTACATCTGCAGGACAGGTGACTCTGTCCAGAAGTTGTGTGGGTCAGCACAACAAATCCAGCTGTGTAGAACATCATCCAGGTGCAGGTTCCTGGGGTCTCTCTCTCTCTTCGTTTCTCTCTTCTTGAGTCTCCTGGAGTCTCTCCTGGGCTTCTTCTCCCCCCTGTATCCCCAGAGTCTTTTTTTCAGTCCCTGATGTCTATCCCTAGTGACCCTGGACATCATCTGACTCCGCCCAGTTACAGGACTGGGAAAGGAGCATCCAATTCCTCTTTATTCAAATTCCCTCACTGGCTAAAAACCATCTGTCACCATCACTGGTGCTCACTTTATGCTCCTCTGGAAGGCTCTCCATAGTTTACAAGTCTCACAATGATTAATAGGTTGTTTATGCATGAAGTATTCCTCTATTCTTATAAGAAAGCTGCTCCCTTATCCTATAAGGTAATTAAAGTTTGTATGGTAGCACTATTGTGAGTGAGGCCCAGTTCATGCCAACTACCACACTTTCTGAAGAAGACCTCTCTGAAAAGTGTGTTGCTGTAATTTGTTCATTAGTTGTTCCTCTCTGTTCTGCATAACTGTAGGCTTGTTATGGTGAAAGACACATTATTTTACAAGAATATTTTTATATTTTTTCTATTTCCCCACTCATCACCTCTATCTCCTTGATTCCTGACCTACATCATATACCACCTACAGCATTAATAGTAATTCTGTGCTGCTTCTGAGATATAAACATCAAGATCTTTGTATGCTTTGTTTCAAGGCTTCATCATCTCTTGATGACACTGTGTTTGGATGTCTGGCCCCACAGAGACACATTTAAATACAAAAGTGGTTGCCTGGTAAACATCAGTGAACATCTGTCATGGCAGAAGCACTTTGTGCCTACAAATGTAGCATGGAAAACCAGATTTTGCTGAAGCAGTAATTGTGATAGACAATAAAAGATAAGGAAAGAATACATGACTGTCCACACTGTCCCCAGATATGCCATTAAATTTAAGAAAATAAACCTCACCAAACCACAGCATCAGCAGTAACCAGGCAACACATTTTAGCATATCGTAGGATTGGGTAGCATTTTACCATTAAAATGTCATTTGTGTTCCTATCCTCTCCAAGAGAAAAGGTTTTCTGAATGTTTTGAATGACCCTCCCCAATCTGTGCATAGTAATAAAGCTCTAAACACAGCTTTGCATCAACACCTTTATACAGTACCATTAACACATGCTTTAATACAATTTATGAAGATCCTGATAAGATGACTTCCCCCTTCTCACTGGGAAGAATGGGTACCCAACTACATGGTAACACTCACTTCAATGCAGATCAGTAAACAATTTGCCAGAGTCCTTTAATGTCCTTTCAGCTATTTTTAATATTACTTTAGTATAAACTGGTATCAGCAACAATTGGTTAATGATGAAGCCAATAGTATTAGCAAGTCATATAATTGAAGTAAATGATGTTGCCAGACACTTTCAAACAAACATCCATATTGATAGTTTTTGCAGGGCTGTTGGGAGTGCTAGGATACATCCATTTCCACTGTGACTGATTGCAGAGTGGAATGAGCAAAGTTCAGTTCCTAAGGGTGTGGTCCTTCTGATAGAAATGGAGATTAATGCAGAAAATTGGATGGAGATCTTCAAAGCATGTAAATGTGGCACTTCAGGGCATGCTCTAGTGCCCAAGATTTTGGGTTGTGTGTTTTGCTTTCAGTTTGTTTGTTTATTTTTGTTTTGTTGTGTGGTTGGACTCAATGATCTCAAAAGTCCCTTCCAACCATGAAGATTCTGTGTTTCTGTGATTATTAAGCATAGGAATGGGCTTCCCAGAGAAGTGGTTGAGGCACCATCCCTGGAGGTACTTAAAAGAGGGGTTGACATAGTGCTTAGTGACATGGATTAGTGATGGTTTTATATGAGAGTTAGGTTGATAGTTTGACTAGATTATATTAAAGGTCCCTTCCAACCTAGACAATTCTGTTATTCGAGGATTCTATGATTCTAAAGAGTGTTTAGAAGTCTGTGGACCAACACTATAAGGAACGGAGGAGCTCTTCTGGAAACTGGCCTGTTTTGGAGAGGAGAAAACCTTCTATAGGCAGAAGGCAATAGAGAAAGCACTGTAATGTCCCAATATAGAAGACCCTTGGGGTGTGGGTATGATATCATTGGAAGCAGGATTCCTGCTTTGTTTTCCTGCTCCCCTGAGTAGCAAGTGTATTAGGAAGCAGCAAGAGGTTCAAGTGCTTCCAGTGGTTTGTGGATGTTGGTTCTGCCAGGTTAGGGTAACACTGTGTTGTTAACTGGAAACCTTCTCTATAATGTGTGCAGAAATGCAAAATGGGGGACCAGACTGTTATAGATATTTTACTGGTCATTTGGTTACCATTGTGGCTATTATGAACTTTTGACGTACTTACACATAAGTTTACATGCAACTGAATGGGATCACCCAGCCAAGCCAGTTTCAGAGAGAGGGTAGAGTGATTAAAAAACATGTGTATGGTATTTGGTATGCTTTAAGATTGTGATTCGTGCACTCTTCCAAAGGATTAATATATAGCAGGTTTGTGGTTTGGGTTGGTACTTTTTGGGATCGCTTGTAGGTTGCAATAGGGTGTTCTATGAATTGCTTTTTAAATTGCAATAACAACCCAGTCAGCTGGACTGGTAGCTTTTAACTCCATGTTCAAGCCCCTTCATTCCCACCTCAACAGTCTCTCTCCATTCTCATCTACATGCCAGAGAGGAGGAGACAGAGATCACCAATACATCCTCCTCCAACCCCCTACCTGTTTGCAAACCACTGTTCTTTTTGGTTTTATTAACAGAATAAAATCCTCCTCAGTAAACACACTTCTAATGGCCTTATGAAGACAAGTAGGGAAAAACTGGGCATCTGTGATATTTTAAACTGAGCTTTTTGCTGTAGCAAGGTAAAAAAATGCTGTAGATGGTGCAAGAGTGACATTCTGCATAGATGTCTATAGTGGAGAGTGTAAGCACAAAACATTGCATATGGCAATTTTGTGGGTCCTACACAGAAAGGAGAGAACAAGTCTGATCATAGAGATCTGTAAACCCATCAGTTGCTATGCAGAAGACAGCTTCCACAAACCATGGTTTCAAATCCAATGTCTTGATTAGTGCTACCATGCTATATTCCAAACACAGATTGTTATTTCCTTCTCGATAAAAAAAACCAACAGAAATAAAGCCATCTGACGAATCACACTGTGATCAGGTCAACAAGCACGAGTTGGTCAAAATTCTACAGGCTACAGTTCTTCATGAACTGCTCCAGCATAGGTCCCTTCCATAGACTCAGTCCTTCAGGAATAGACTGCTCCAGCACAGGTCTCCCATGGGTTCACAAGTCCTACCAGCAAACCTGCTCTAGTGTGAGCTCCTCTTCCGATGAGTTCAAAGGTCCTGCCAGGACCCTGCTTCAGTGTGGGCTTCCCACAGGGTCACAGCCTCCTTCAGGCATCCACCTGCTCCAATGTGAGATCTGCCAAGGGCTGCAAGTGGATATCTGCTCCACTGTTAGCCTCCATGAGCTGCAGGGGGACAGTGCCTCGCTATGGTCTTCACCACAGGCTGCAGGAGAATCTCTGCTCCAGCACCTGGAGCACAGGAGGTCCCTCTCCTTCTTCACCAAACTTGGTGTCTGCAGAGTTGTTTCTTCCACATAGTCTCATTCCTCTCTCTGGTTGCACTTGCTGTTGCACTCAGGTTTTTTTTCCCTCCCTTCTTAAACATGTTATGCCAGAGGCACTACCACCACTGGTGATGGTCTTGGCCTTGGCCAGCAGCAGCTCCTTCTTGCAGCCAGCTCACATTGACTCTATTGGACACCGGGGAAGCTTCTACCAGCTTCTAATGGAAGCCACCCGTCTAGTCCCCCTGCTATCAAAACCTTGCCACGCCAACCAAATACAGTATTGCAGCTTGAACCCTTGAAGACCGAACAAGCATCTTTTATTGTCTAGAGTAAGAAAACAACTTTTCCAAGGATTCTTTCATGTGCAAAAGGATTGCACCTACTATCCCATTGATTTCCATAACATGTGGATAACACACTATCCTTGGAAATTCCAGTCCAACCAACTCCACTGGTTTTTGAGAGCTAGCTACTTAACCTTTATATATGTTTTCATAAACAATAGATGATTGGTTGAACTTCTGGGAATCCCAAATTCATATGCAGATTTTACCTAGAAGACCTGTACGGAGGCATAAATGTTATACAATGCTGTCTTAATTTATGCAGTTTCTATCTTCATGTGTTTTTAGCTTTTCAAAAAGTTATGCATCTCTAATATACAAACCTCACATTTTTTTCCCTCAGCTCTGATCCTCTCAAATGCAGTAGTGAACATTTTTGACGTACAAATTAGAGCACTGTAATTATATTTTTGCTGAACAAATGGCAGCTGATGAACTACAAGCAGGTGTACATTAGAAGAAGCAGAAAATAAATCTGCACTGTGCTGTTGTTATTTTTAGTTGTATAAATTGTAGGAGTGTGTGCAAGGGATAAGAAAGAATGAACTGGAATAATAAAAAAATAGTCATGTTTCCTTCTGGGCCCCTATTCTGTAAATTGATGGACAACCCAAGTTTCCATCAGTGCCAAAGTAATGTCCCTCAGGGGACAGTACTGGAACCTGTACTGTTTAGTATCTTCATCAGTGACATAGACAGGGGGATCAAGTGCACCCTTAGCAAGTTTGCTGTGTGAACCTCCTGAGGTTCAACAAGGCCAAGTGCCAGGTTCTGCACCCGGCTGAGGACAACCCCCAGTATCAATATTAGCTGGGGGATGAAGGAATTGAGAGCAGCTGTTCCAAGAAGGACTTGCAGGTACTGGTCAATGAAAAGCTAGACATGAGCCAACAATATGCATTCACAGTCCAGAAGGCCCAGAAGGCCAACTGTGTTCTGGGCTACATCAAAAGAAACGTGGCCAGCAGGTCAAGAGTGGGGCACCTCTGCTCCACTCTTGTGAGACTCCACCTGCAGTACTTCTTCCAGCTCTGGAGCCTTCAGCACAGAAAAGACATGCTGTTGGAGCAAGTCCAGAGGAGGGCCACAAAAATAATCAGAGGTCTGGGATGCCTCTCCAATGAGGACAGGTTGAGAGAGTTGGGGTTGCTCAGCCTGGAGAAGTGAAGGCTCTAGGAAGACCTTATTGGGGCCTTTCAGTAGTTAAAGAGAGCTTACAAGAAAGATGGGGACAAACTTTTAGCAGAGCCTGTTGCAATAGGAGAAGGGGTAATGGTTTAAAACCAAAAGAGAGTAGATTTAGGCTAGATGTAAGTAACTGGTGAGACTCCCATGACCCAGATTGCCTAAAGAGGTGGTAGATGCCCCATCCCTGGAAACATTCAAGGTCGGGTTGGACAGGGTTCTGAGTAACCGGTTCTGGCTGAAGATGTCCCCATTCGTTGCAGTGGAGGTTGGACTAGATAACCTTTTAAAGTCCATTCCAACCCAAACTATTCTATGATTCTAAGAGAATGTTTTGCACTTCACAGGATCTAAAGTTAAACCAAAGAGATTGTTTTGAATTTACAAATCATCCTCCTTAATCAAGTTATATTCTAAATCTTTCGCTTGTTTGGATTTCCTACATACTTGTTACAGTGCTAGATTGACAGGTATGCAGAAGTTCTGGAACCCCAGAATTCCAGAACAATGAATGAGAACTATGTTTCCTAGTTCTTATTTTCTTTCTAGTTTGGATAAGCTCAATAGTTTTTTTTTCCTAGTTTTCAGAATACGCAGAAATTTTAGTAAAGTTATAAGTGTCATAAACTTAAATGAAAATATTCTAAAGATTCCATTGCTGAATATGCCTGTAAACATGTGTCTGTATTTTTAAGACGGTGAGGAGTTGACAGGGCATGCTGACTTCATTAGTCATGTGGGAGTACATCTTCCTTCATAGAATTTTAGGCCAAAGTAGCTTTATGGAGTTAAAGAATAGAAGACCACATATGCCATAAATCACAGGAAGCAGTAATGTGTAGACATTATATGGGGAATAAATTAAGGCATTCAGTCATAAAGGTAATAACTTATGGAGAGAGAAATTAAGAAACAGTCAATAGGTTTCAAAATGAGAAAAGGAAGTCAATGAAGCAGGATGCTCAATGAAGCCTCCTTTAGGTGATGAGAGCTGAGGAGAAGGCTTCTACATCAATAGCCTGCAGAAGGGTAAAGAAGAGACCCTTGTTAAACAAGAATGAAGGCAAAGAAATAACCTCAGAGCTCTTACAATTCCTGAAACTCTTGAAACTTTTTAGGACTGAAAAATTTTACAGTACTTGCCTTCTGATATATATCTGATGTAGAAACACTGAATAACTCTACTCTGTAGTGATACTCAGTTTATTTACAGCTGGTTGATGTACTAGGAGCAATTGAGTTTTCTCAGTATGTGTCTGCCCAGACCGAGTCATTCTATCAGTTTACAAAATGCCTCTGGATGTTTAAAACTTCTAAAGATTTGAGGGGAGTAAAAAAAAAAAACAACAGCATGACAAACTTTAAACAGAATGCTGTTTTGATCCTACCAAAAGGAAGGGATCCCATAGGAGAAAGTATACCACAGTTCAAAAAATCAGGACAAGTCATTCCTCATCAACAACTTGCATGTTCTAATCTGAACAAATGTGTAGTACTAGGCCTTGCATTTCACCTCCAGTCTGGAGTGAAGTTCTCCCTATCAGCATACCTCATTTATAGAGAACTTGCCTATCCATCAACTGAGTTTTGTCACATTATACATTGACAAGGGATTAGATAATTTGATTATTTGGACAGTTCTCCTTTTAAGTGTATTAAAGGGCAGAGTGACTCTCCAGTAAGAATAAATTCAGTTGCATCAAGTAGGTGACTGAGAGACTTGGATTCCATTACTTTTTCTGTTGTGCTGCTTTAGCCAAGTTGATTGGTTAATAAGATTGTTTTTAATTTTCCCTTTTCTGCAAAATGAGTTAATGTAATTATCTTCCTAAAGTATTCTTTTTAGAATAGACAAAGAAATGTTCAGGTAGTACATTACAGAGGATCAAATGGGATCTAAAAGTTTTAAATTCTGTTCTAGCAGTGCAGGTGTGAAATAAATGTCACTAAGTCCACTGGTATTGTGGATTTACACTAAGTTGTAATTGTTCAAGTCTTCTTCTGAAACGTTCTGATCTAATGTACTATTTTTGTCATCATTTTTCATCAAAGGACAATGTGTACCACTTATACAGCATTACTGAATTAACCATTCAAGACCATGTCTGGGTTATGAAGAATCAAGTAATTGCCTATTAAAAATTATGCATTATGCCTAAAAGACACAATGACACCAGCAAAGAAATTACTGTCAACCCATTTACAAGCGCATGTTGATTTAATTAGGAAATTAGCTGATTTTTTTTTTTTTTAATACTTGTTTCTTAATTAAAGTCTTCACAGTAAAGTTAAGTGCTTATTACATCCATTTGGTTTGGATGTACTAGCCACATTTTGGGATACATTTCAAATTGCATAAAGACCTTCCCCTCCTCCCCCCATGTTTTAATTCATATTTATTACATAAATATAGAAAAGTCATTCCATTTATTTCAGATTTCTATTTCAACAAAAGGAAAATTAAGCAAAGAGATGTGTGTTTTCTGCAATAAGACATAGAGGAAGAAGGAAAAAGATATTTGCTGGCTATTGTTTATGATAGTATGTACTTATCATCACTTTGCAAAGGTGTAACCTCAACTCATTTTCAGATGTATTTCCATTGCTGAACAGTTTCGTGACTAACACGTACAACAACTCTTGCACTGATTTAATCTGACTTTCTTTGACTTTGACAGAATATTCCTGTTCCTCAATAAGTTCTTGTTTGAACCAGGGTAATATTTAGCCAAACATCTAATTCTGAGTTTCAGATCAAGGCCAAAACTACCACAGTAACAAAATGGACACAGAGCCACAGATGTGGCTACTTCTACATGCCATTACTGTCATGGTTCTATTTCAAAATAAATGTTGTGCCAAGTTGCATAACTTTGAGTGGTCATCTGAAAATCCATGCCTACCAAGTGGAAATAGCTGTTACAGCTAAATATAGGTAGCATATTCCCTACAAAGGACTGATAACATAAGTTTAGTATCCTTAGACAGACCTCTTAGATTGACTTTGGAGATACCTATGCGTAACAAAAATATGTCTAGTAGGAAGTCTGTATACTGTACAGAGTAAGAAGCATGATATTTCTGACTACCACATCCTAGTACATGAAAATCTGTTTCCTGAATCTCTTTGTGGTAATAGCTATGTAAGGCATATGGTTAAGAGAAATACCTAATTATAAAATTATTTTCCCTATTTAGAGTTGCAATCAGGTCAATTTTTTGTTTATTGGGCCAATAGTGACTGAAGTAAAGTACTGGTGATAAATTACTGATATTACACTGTGATAATGATAAAGTAAATTATTTTAGAAAACTAATTTAGTATTTTAATAGTGACATAACTGAGATTTATATGAACAATTTTTACACTCTTGACTAATAACCCTTTTATTGATGAGTTAATGACCAGCTCGATAAATTAAGCTCTGTCATCTTCACCCAATGCCTTATAACAAGTGACATTGGTCATTAACTGGTTGATTGGTAAAGTGTTTTATTATTGCTTTGGGAATATTACATAAAACGAAGCACATTAATTTCTAATTCTTTATCATTTTTATTTTGATGGCTTGACTTTTTTTAATCAAAAAGTGTGATGCACGCTGAGAACCCAAAATCTAAGCAGTTAATGTGATTTAGACTGAAACTGTCAAAGTTTTCAAATACAGACATTTGCACTTGAAATAGTAGTACATTTATGCCCTGTAAAAGCATCAGGGTCTGTAGAGGGAATAAATCTGTTCTAAAGAATTCCACATGCACTCAAGTTATGAAAAGGCTGAATACATTTGATAAGGTAGTGATTCCATGCAATATTTTCTAATTAAGATATATGAAAATTTTTCTGTAGCATCCACACAAGCTCAGGTAGGTTTTTTTTCATCTTAACCCAATTTAATATGTGCTTATCCAAGATACATGATGGGTATACTGAGTGACTGTTACCTCCTCAAACTTTTTGATTTTTTGAAGTAATATTTTACTTTCCATGGATGTTCCTACATGCACCCTTTATTGTAGCAAAATTCATGAGTCAGAGTGAATTACTGTTCTTTGAATTAAGCGAATAACTTACAGAGAACAACTTACTCTTGTGATTAAGAGAAGTACAGTGTGAGTTTTCACAATGTATGATAAGCTAATAATTTGTCAACAGCCTTTTATTAATTTTTGGGGGTTGTCAGGTTCTCTTACCACATACTAAAACCAGCATTTCCGAAAAACCAAGTAACTGTTTTGAACTGTAACTCATTAAAGTCGTGTCTGCTGTGTTGTTTAATTGTGAATGTTAACATTCACAACCTCTTGTTGCAGTTGGATAGAATCAAATGAAGCAAGGAAATGGTCATAAGAAAAAACAGGAATTTGGAATTTCCTAATGAATAACTTAAAATGGTATAAAAAACCAATAATGACATAGGATCTACTAAAATTTTTTAAATGTTTTTGTGTGCGTGATGCAGATATTCCTCTGTGAAACACAATGAAGAAATATTGAAGATACTATCTGACTGATTAAAGAAAGCCAAGATCAGTTGTCTTTTCTGTCATAAACTTGTGCCGTTGCGTGACAGATCTATTGTGCAGGGTTCAGGAGAATCACGGTAGAACTCATTATGTTATGACTAGAAATTTTCCCCTCCCTCTTAAATTAAATAGTGCCCATTCCTAATTAAATATTTTTCATGCATCATATGGGGTGATTTACAGCTCTTTACATGCTTTCCCTAAGGACATCTACAGCGTTCTTCACCATTCTGTTTGATCACTTCAAGCTTTAACACATCCACTCCCAGTACAATTCATACCAACTGTAACTGAATCTAGGTGATGGGTTGATACTGCTCAGGGACCAACTGTTAGGGATTTAATTTTTCCTTTAGTGTGAGTCTGACAGGAGAGTAGTGGGTTCCTCTTATTTCTCATCATGCCATTTGCGTTCAATCTCTTGAAAAGCCTTCAAGCATGAATGCACTTCTATAAAAGATCAGGTCTAGTTTTGCAAGGGTTCTCAGGAATGAGATTAGTTTGCTGTCTGGAAGCACTCACCCAGAGAATATTTGGTTACTTGAATATCTTGAGGTGAGAAAGTAAGGACAGTTTGAAAAGAAAAAAATTTTTTTTAATTGAGAAAAATAAAAAAACAACAGGCCGAGGCTAGTTGGTGTCAATCCAAGTCTTTCTTTTTTTCCCTGATGTTCAAAAAAGGAAGAAAAGAAGACCCAGGGAACTACAGGCCAGTCAGTCTCACCTCTGTGCCTGGCAAGATCATGGAACAGGTCCTCCTGAAATCTCTGCTAAGGCACATGGAAAATAAGGAGGTAATTGTATACAGCCAACATGGCTTCATCAAGGGCAAATCATGCCTGAAAAATTTGGTGGCCTTTTACGATACTGCCACAGACTTGGTGGACAAGGGCAGAGCAACAGACATCATCTACCTGGACTTATGCAAAGCATTTGACACTATCCTGCATGCCATCCTGGTCTCAAAATTGGAAAGTCACGGATTCAATGATGGACTCCTCGGTGGAAAAGGAACTAGCTGGATGGCCACACTCAAAGGGTTGTGGTCAATGGCTCAATGTCCAATTGGCGGCCAGTCACAAGTGGTGTTCCTCAGGGGTCGCTACTGGGACCAGTGCTATTTAACATCTTTGTCAGAGACATGAACAGTGGGATAGAGTGCACCCTCAGCAGCTTTGCAGATGACACCAAGCTCCATGGTGTGGTCGATGTGCTGGAGGGAAGGGATGCCATCCAGAGTGACTCAGACAGGCTTGAGAGGTGGGCTTGTGCAAACTGCATGAAGTTAAACCAAGCCAAGTGCAGGGTCCTGCACCTGGGACGTGGCAATCCCAGGCACAAATACAAGCTGGGCGGAGAATGGCTGGAGATCAGCCCTGCAGACTTGGGAGCGCTCATGGATGAGAAGCTCAGCATGGGCCAGCAGTGCGCACTGGCAGCCCAAAAAGCCAACCGCATCCTGGGCTGCATCAAGAGAAGTGTAGCTAGCAGGTCACGGGAGGTGATTCTACCCGACTTGTCTGCTCTCGTGAGACCCCACCTGGAGTACTGTGTCCAGCTCTGGAGTCCTCAACACAGGAAGGACATGGACCTTTTGGAACGGGTCGAGCAGAGGGCCACAAAGATGATCAGAGGGATGGAGCACCTTTCCTGTGAAGACCGGCTGAGAGAGCTGGGGTTGTTCAGCCTGGAGAAGAGAAGGCTCCGGGGAGCATATAACATTTAGCAGACTTCCAGTATTTGAAGGAAGCCTACAGGAGAGAGGGGAAGGGACTCTTTGTCAGGAAGTGTAGTGACAGGACAAGAGGCAACAGTTTTAAATCAGAAGAGGCAAGATTTAGATTAGGTATTAGGTAGAAATTCTTTACTGTGAGGGTGGTGAGGAACTGGAACAGGTTGCCCAGAGAAGTTGTGGATGCCCCATCCTGGAGGTGTTCAAGGCCAGGATGGATGGGGCTTTGAGCAACCTGCTCAAAGGCAGGGGGGTTGGAACTTGATGATCTTTAAGGTCTCTTCCAACCCAAATCATTCTATGATTCTATGATTCTGTGTTAGTTTTGTCTATGGGTAGCTTCCCCTTTGATTCCACAATTAAAATACTAGAAATGGAACAGGGTCCATGAAAGTCTGTAGATTTGAAGGGACTAAGGAAGGTCATCTAATGCACAAAACATGAAGTATGAGTAAAATGGGTTGCTCAGAGTCTCAATCAATTAGATTTTTGATGTTTCCAAGGAAAGAGATCCCACAGGCTCACTGGGGACCTGTTCCAGTATTTAACCTCCTTTGTATTAAATACTGCCTTGGACTCCTGGCTCTTTATGGTTTCTGCAAAGGTACTGTTGATCTCCTTTTGACCCTTTGTGACGGCAGACAATCTGCTTACCACTTTTGGCAGTTATTTACTTGGCAAATCAACATCTCAGCCAAAACATACCTCCCACAGATGAGACCACTACCATTTTCAACTTGTGGGAGGAATGCCAGGGACTCAGCATTCCCCCACAGGAGCTCTTTCTTGAAGAGGCTTCTGATGTGCCATGGTATTTTTTCCAGCTGGTGCTGGTTAATGCATCGTGGTGCATCACCACTTTCATTGCACAGGCTTAGCAGAGATCCTGGCCCCTCCCTGTCCTCTTTCTGCAAACAGCGGTGCATTTCTGTGAGCTGCCTTACACCTCCTGATCTTCAGTCAGCTGAAAACAAAAGGTGTGGGCACTATTACTAATTAGGAAACAGCCAGCAGAAGATGGTGGTTAAAGCTGGCAGAAATGAAGACCTATAGAAACCTTCAGAATGAAACGCTCATCATCAGCAGCAAACCACCACAAGTTTGCAGAAAATGATCCCCAAAGAATTTCCTAGAATTTTCAGGCTCTCTGAAAAAACTGTTGAAGTCTTTTGAGACAGGTAAGTTAACAAAGCAAACTATAGGTGATTGCTCTATTGCACTGTATGTCAGAGTCTGCATTCACAGCTGAGACTGAGCCAATCCTTAGCTCCAAAACCAGTGGCATTTAATTCACGGAGTAAAATGGATTAATTTTCCTTAACTCTGTCCATCTCCACTGGTTTATTCAAAATAGTTTCCTTGTACAAGCTACACACATAAACAGCATTATTCACCTTTTCTCTCTCAGTTTAAAGTCTAAAGAAGTTCTCTGAATGATAAGCTCAAACTAGATGGCTCAGTGATATTTAAAGGTGGTGGAGATGGGTCTGTCTCATAAGTAACATCAATAAACCCAGCAGAATCCAGCTGTACCAGAGCACCAAGCCAAACCAGTTTCAGAGCACAATAAGCGAGATGCAGGGAGTTGTCGTCCGACTCAGCTTCACCTCCGCCTTGCCTCCTCTATGCAGAGATAACTTGGGGGGAGCTGCAAAACGGCTCAGCCCGGGGTTGTCTCAAGATTGCATCACAATAAGAACCGAAACCGACTGGAGCCTTATCCCCCTTAACAAACAAAATGCCCTGAGTCCCATCCCACCACTATTCCCGTGACTTTGAGTGCTAGACATCACAAAATTGGCAACAGAGACTTAGCTATCACACCACCAGAGGTAAATATCCCAGATAGGGTAATCCAGTCAGGCATAATCCTGCACACCCATAGAATAGGTTCTGGCAGTATTTTTTTTTTCTTTTTTTTTTTTTTTTTCCTACACTCATTAACTTAGAAAAATTGTATTCAGTGTTAGCTGACCTAAGGAGCACATTTATATTTGCTCAGGCAGCAAAAATGTAGACAAGAAAATGTCTTTTTCAGCAACATAAAGACAGATGATGCATACAAGGAGAGTCTTTAGAATAATAATTATATTACTAACTTAATTAGTCTCTGCTTCAATCAAAAGACAGTATGATAACACCAGCAAGTTGGTTTATAGCCATAGAGACTAAAATATTAAAAATATACACAAGGGGTTCTCCAGGGTGTTGTGTTGTGTTATGTTTATGGCCCTTGAAACAGAGCAGAATCTATCCAACTGGATGAAATAGGAAAATATGGCCAAAAGTAAGGCAGATTTTTATGAAGCCGATCAGAAATGGAACAGAAATGTAACACCAACAGCACCTCCCATCCACCTACCCCATCCCCCCTGCCCCGCCCTGGAAATCCAGTCAAACATAAAAATCAAGACAGGCACCATGTTGTTTATATTGTAGCAGTGCTTAGACCGGCGCAGGGTCCCTAATGTATGAAGGGTTTCCAAAGACCTAAGTAAACCCTCTGTTGCAACACACCCAGACAAGATCAAGAAGGGGGGTAACTATGTTACAAGTAGAGAAATGAGGTTTCCCCAAAGTGACACACAGAATCTGTGAAAGCAGCCAACTGAAACTGGAGTCTGGGACTTTGCAATTCCTTGAAGATAGGATGTGAACATAGGACAGATTTAATTTAAATGAGCATGCAAAGGTACTCTGGAAACCTCAGAGAAATGCAGGCAAACGTTCACAGCTGGCCACATAAATTGGTTAGTTCCTGCAACTATTGATTCACTCACATTACTCTCAGAAGGTTCCCAGAAGCTACAGGATTTTTTCCTGCATTTCTTTGCACAGTATGTGTTATCACTGACATGATTTCAAACTCAGTCTAACTGGTCATGACGCAGAATGTCTATAGCAGCTTTTGTGAATTCTGACAAAAATATTAATCCATGAATTCTGGGATATCTTACTGTAAAACTCTCTGAAATATAAAGGGACAGTGAATACAAGTGATCATAGAATTGGCAGGATAGTGCTTTTTCTTTCTATCTCTGCTAAGCATAGATGAACTCTGATGTTCAGCAGAAAGCTATTAACCACCCTGTGGTTTTCTTTGTCTGAAATATCAGCAGAAGAATCTGAGGTATCTGTAACATTAATTGTACCAAAATCTACTCATCAAGGAGGAATATCAGTGAGCAAAGAATCCCTAATGGCAGCATTGTGTGATGAGTGAAACTGTTCTCATGAACTCTCTGTTAACCTGAAAGAATATCACAGAATCACAGAATCACCATGGTTGGAAGGAACATCTGAGATCATCGAGTCCAACCTCAAAAAACAAAACAAAACAAAACAAAAACCAAAAAAATCCCCACAACACCCCACCTCATCACAGCCACACACAAACCAACAATCTCGGGCACTAGAGCATGCCCTGAAGAGCCATGTCTACACATTTCTTAAATACCTCCAGGGATGGTGACTCCACCACCTCCATGGGCAGGCTGTTCCAGTGCCCGATCACCCTCTCAGTAAAGTAATTCTTCTTAATATCTAATCTAAATCTCCCCTGCCCCAACTTCAGACCATTTCCTCTGCTCCTGTCATTATTCCTTTGGGAGAAGAGGCCAACACCCACCTCTCTACAACCTCCTTTCAGGTAGTTGTAGAGGGCAATGAGGTCCCCTCTCAGCCTCCTCTTCTCCAAACTAAACATGACCAGTTCCCTCAGCCTCTCTGCATAGGACTTGTTCTCCAGACCCCTCACCAGCTTGGTGACTCTCTTCCGGACATGCTGCAGCACCTCAATGTCCTTCCTGTAGTGAGGGGCCCAGAACTGAACACAGTACTCAAGGTGAGGCCTCACCAGTGCTGAGTACAGAGGCACGATGACTTCCCTACTCCTACTGGCCACACTATTCCTGATACAGGCCAGGATGCCATTGGCCTTCTTGACCACTGGGGCACACTGCTGGCTCATGTTCAGCCAGGTGTCCACCAACACTCCTAGATCCTTTTCTGCCAGGCAGCTCCAGCCACTCTTCCCCAAGCCTGTAGTGTTGCCTGGGGTTGTTGTGACCAAAATGCAGGACCCGGCACTTGGCCTTATTAAACCTCATCCCATTGGCCATGTCCCATTGATCCAGTCTGTCCAGATCCCTCTGTAGAGCCTTCCGACCCTCAAGCAGATCAACACTCCCACCTACTTTGGTGTCATGTATCTGTCATATGTATCTTCAGAAAATAAAGTATAGCTAACCAGCAATGTTAGAGGGTCGTATGGACAAATATATCATCCCTTTTGGGAATGAAAGAATATCTATTTATTTGGCTTTGATGTACCTTTCTTCAGTCTCTCATTTTTATTTACTATCCATAATGCTTCTAAAATAACCTCAAAAAGAGAAGAAATTTTCCTTTTTCCCCCTAAATATTTTAATGTAGCTATTCTCTCACTGAGAAAACAGTGATATCTTTTTTTTCCCTGACATCTCAAGATGTTCCACCCACACAGAACTTAGAGGGTAATGAAATTAAAATTATGTGGCATTTTCTTCTGTTTCTTGCATTATGGAAGAGTGAAAATGGGAGCAGAAAGGAAAAAGATTACATCAGAACGTAGTCTCAACTGATGATTGGCTAATTAATGTGATTGTCTGAATTTTATAAAAATTAATTCAATATTACAACAGTAGTATTAGAAAAGTGTCTGTGAAAAAAGGTGAATAGGTAACATATGCCTTGACCTGTATTAATAATCAATGTATTGCAAAAAACATCCAAAGGGTGTATGATAAAACAGATCTCTTGCCCATCTCTCTTCCTCCCTCTTTCTCACACAAACCTTCACACACCACTACAGTTAACAGACATTACTGTCTCTGTAGAAGAAAAAAGTTATATTTAAATTTCATTGGCATGGTTTGTGTCTTTTTTCCAGAAAATACAGGAAAAGAAAACATGTAAGGTGTTTTATTCATCCATTTCCTTCCACATTCCCCTTACATTTCCAAGGAAAAATAGTGAAAATGAGCTTCTCAGTGAAAGGAATTTTTTACAATATATATACACGTGAAAATCCATACCTAAATTGCTTCTGTCACAAATTAGGAAAATAAATATTTGCTATCTTTTTTAATTGGGAAGTATTTTTCAAATTGTGATTGAAGTTTTTTTATTATTCTTTTTTTCTTTACATACACACATTGTGATCAACTAATTTTTTTAATGTTGATGTGCTGGCGTATTGGGGCATACTGAAGGGCAGAAGAACTGTCCCCTGAAGTGTGTCCCCTGTCCCATGAACATGAATGTGCCCCATTAGTATCCTCTGAGGTATAAGTAACACTAACACCTTCTTCTGCCTAAGATTCACCTGTTGCTAGGTGGGTAATAAATTTGAGTATTATATCTATATTTTCTCTGCACTTCACTGATCAATTAATTAAAAAAAAAAACAACACTCACCCCAACACATTGTCTTTTTAAGATTTCTGGTATATAAACATCTAAACAACTTCCCCTGACTTCAGCAGGATCTGTTGCAAATAAATTCATTCAGACAGATGCACAGTAGATCTTATTTGGATGCTACCAAGGAAATCAAGTGGATCATCCATGTCAGTATGATTTTTTACTCCAGATTTGAAGCTGAATCGGTGGAGAAAATTAATCTCCATTGGATATGCTAAGCAATAGAGGTTTTGGAGAAATGAATATGGCTCAATATATTTAGCAAGTTAATTATTAGACATCTCAGTTTTGGTCTTAATTAGTAACATAAGAATAGCTGTAACCTCAGTATTTAATGAGGCCCTAAACCAATAAAGTTTACTTGTTACTACTTTAATTAATTTCTTAACAAAATATTAGCTAGCATCAATAAAGATGTGTTTTATAATGTAAAATAAATACTATGTGAAGATGATTAAAGAGTATGATGTTAGGTAGAACTATGAGCAAGTGAAAATGAAATTTTCCATAACCAGAAAGTAAAGCATTGAATAGGACCAGACTGAAGATTTCCCATATGTTTTGGAACTTCAGTTATTGAAAATGAGGATTTTATTGGTAAATTGTCTTGGTTTTTGGTTTTTTTTTGTTTTCCTATAAGTTTCTCAGCATGAAAGAACCTGAGGAGAAATGTCAATTTTTAAAATTTTCTACATGGAGGGGAAAAAAAAAAGTTTTCTTGTTGAACATAACATTTCTAAGTTATTGATGTAGGTTGATGTTTTGAAATCTATTTTAAAGATTATTTATTTAAAGATTATTTTCCTTTATAATATCTACTTATAGAAATTTGGAACTTTTATTTCCTCTCAAAAAAGAGGTTACAGAGAGATAAAAAAAATTTAAAACAAAGAAATTTTTATATGGTATATAGGTTTTCTTCTTCAGAAAGAATTGCTTTTTAGCAAACTGCAGGCACTTTACTGTACCAGTTGCTTCAGCATTCCTTATTTGCAGTGGCATATAACCCCTCCATGAACAGAATTTCCTGTATAAAGGAGAAAGGTCAGTTTTCTGTGCATTTCAGTTATACCTCAACCTAATCTTATCTTATTGCTAAAATGCTTGGTATCCTTTTAATGATAGAAACAAGAGAACTCCCATGTCTCTGCCTACTTTCCCCCTATTAAATGCATGCTTTATTTATAGACCATATCTTTAAGTTACTGGAAGCACATCATCATTATATGCCTGAAGTTGCCAATATGGAAAACATTAATTGCTCTTTTAACTTCACATAAAGTGTTTCAGGCAATGTAATAAGATATGAGTTCACCATTTATTTAAATAGAATTAAGAACTAGGAAATTGTATTGTTATCATCACTCAGAGTACCTGTGAAAGAAATAGATATCACTCTGGAAGTGACAAGCTTCAGTAAGAGCTCAAGACATGTCATTGTTTTCTCATAGTATATTTAATTAATGCACAATTACCTGGTTAACATGTTAAATATTACAGTTTGTAATTGAGAAATGACTTCACAAATGGTAGGCTCAGTCCCTATTTAGGACTTAGATACACAGCAACTAAGTTGACTCTAGTTAAACAATCTATTTAGAAACATATTTAATTAATGCACAATTACCTGGTTAACATGTTAAATATTACAGTTTGTAATTGAGAAATGACTTCACAAATGGTAGGCTCAGTCCCTATTTAGGACTTAGATACACAGCAACTAAGTTGACTCTAGTTAAACAATCTATTTAGATTGTTTGCATCAATTGATTAGAGATTGCCTTTACCCAAATTGTATGATGAATCACCTGCACATTCACACAATTCTCCAATAATGTCCAGATGAATCTTAATAAAACTGCAGAGAGAAAATTCAATCCAAAATGATTTTAAATTATTCATAAATCTACATGCTGAAATTCTTAAAATAGCAGTTTTCCAAGCTTTTTCCTTCATTTTCACATAGCTGTTCATGTTTTTATTCAAATGTTTGACATTTAAGACATGGCATAACATTTTAAAAAAGAAGAAGTATTTTTTTCCCTCCTTTTATCTGAAAAGCTTATTTTCAGTTTTGCTAATTCTACCAATGTCAGTGGAAAATGAAAAATATACAAATTTCATATATTCTTGTAAAGAGATTTTGTGTGGCCAAGGGACACTCTATAGTGGATAGGATTGTGCGTATTGCAGGTAAAAAGACAGGAGCCCTGTGGAAGGAGATCTTGGGATTTGGGTTGATGGCAAGTTGAATATGAGTAAATAGTGTGCCCTGGCAGCCAAAGGGCCAACCATGTCCTGGGGTGCATAAAGCATAGCATAGCTAGCTGCTCAAGGGAAGTGATCATCCCACTCAACATTCCTCTGGTGTGGTCCCACCTCGAGCTCTGTGTGTGGTTTTGGGTGTCTCAATATAGGAAGGATATCAAACTATTAGAGTGTGTGTAGAGGAACCCAATGAAGATGATGAAAGGTCTTGAGGGCAAGACTTACAAGCAGTGGCTGGGGTCACTTGGCTTGTTCAACTTGGAGAAAAAAAGGCTGAGGGGTGCCTCCACTGCAGTCTACAACTTCCTCAAGACAGGCAGCGGAAGTGGTGGTGCTCTCTCTTTGGTGACCAGTGATGAGAAAATGGAATGAAGCTTCAGAGGGGAACTTCAGACTGGACATTAGTAAAGATTCTTTACTGAGAGGATGGTCAGTTCCTGGCGCAGGCTTTCCACAGAAGTGGTCACAACACCAAGCTGTCAGAGTTCAAGGAGTATCTGGATGACATTCCCAGTTATATGATTTAGTTTCAGGTAGTCCTTCAAGGAGCAGGGAGTTGGACTTGATAATCCTTATGGATCCCTTCCAATTTGAGATATTCTGTGATTCTGGGATAAGGAATCTCTCCAACACTTAAGCAATTTAAAGAAACAGCTTTTCTGTAAACACATTGCAGTCTTCCCTTAAGGCATTGTAGTCCAGCTGGATGTAGCATTAGATTCATGAATTTCACCAACATTACTAATTTGTTTTAATGTCAACATTGGAAAATAGATAATAAAACCAATTAATGAAGGAAGAAGTCCTTCACAAACAGGAATGCTCTGTGTCCTGGCATCCTTAATAATGCTTCAAGTTGAGGTAAGAACTTATTTGGAAGCATCCTGGGTGGACTGCAACTTTATTGTACTCTTGTGAGTAAAACTGCATAATGAATCTCTCTTCAATTAACAAAACAAGACATTTAAACCACAATGTCCTGATTTATTTGGCATTGGAAAATTTAATGTGTTCAGGAGATAGCGCGCTAATGGAGTCCTCTATCAAAACATCATCAACTATGCATTCTTTGTATTTAATTTTATATTTCAGCTTGCATGGTATATCAAATACAAACAGGAGTATAGTGCATGTTCTTCCATTCATTTGCTCCAGATAAACATTTTATCATCCTCATATTCATCATTTAAGCATACAAAAGACCAAATATTTGCTGGAAATAAGAATAGTCAGGGAAGTGGGTCAAGAAGAGACAATAAGCAGCAAGCTTTGGATTATACTGACATTTATAGATGGCCTTATATATGAGTAGTAGACAGAAATATAGTTGTAATTTCTCCATGTAGGTTATTATGGGTTTAGACCATCTGTCTTACTAAGCCATTTCTGCATGCAAGGAGCTAATTAAACATAAGATCGGACTCTATACAGGGGTAATTGAGTTAGGCATTTGGTGGCCAGTGACATTCAAGCAATAAAATAAAGAGATTTGTAGTGACACCAAATACATGAAGTATGGCTGCTTCTTTTGGCTACCTGAGCATCTACTAAGAATACTGAATGTGGCAGTGATGATTTTTTTTTTCTTTAAACACTAAATGATTAATTTTTATAGAATCAGACTATAAAATACTAGGCTTGGAAGATGGTTCTAAATGCTCCACTTCCCAAGACCCAAATTATTAATTCCAGATGTTTGTAAAACTACTTAAACCTCCTGTGTGTTCTTGAGAGCTCTATAATTGGATGATTGAGACCTTAAAGACAAATTAAAACATTAGTTGTCATCACTGTTCAAGTAACTTTACTTTTCAGAACTCAGGACATTACTCAACTCCATATAGCAAGGAACTTCTATGATGAATAATTTCCTGCAATGGGTTGATAAGGTAAAGACCATAGAGATTCTCATTTAATGAGAAAACATTAACTGACTTGAAGATAGTGTATTTCTTACAAGAGGAAAAATGAACCAAATAAAACTAATTCTGTGTATCATCCTACACAAAAGGACACAAAAGAGAAGGTTTTAAATGCAAAAATTAACAAACTGTAATCACAGTCTAAATGCCATGCATAAGGCTGCAGTGATATCAACCTAAAGAGCATTGAAATGGCTGTCTCTTGTGAAACAAATATTGCCTAGGGACGTCGTTGGAGTGGATATGATTGCAGACAATTAAACCCAATAGCACGTGAAGAAGATCTGAAGAATTGTTATGAAATAAAAGTAGGGCATGAATGTATGCTTTCCTGTACATATTGCAAACTTCTAACAATTTCAAGCCTGCATCATTATCCTGTCTTACCAAGTGTTCTTTTTCTTCTTTGTGCCTTGTCTCTGTATGTATTTACCAAAAAAAATTACACTAAGTGTGAAAATCTCTGGTGCCAAATATATTCAAAATTATCAGATTTTAAGAATGCCGGATGCTTCCATTCTTTAGATAAGATGTAGACCTGTGGCTAGAGTATTAACTAGGGTATATCAGAGACAGTAAAGGGTGGAGGAATGTGTGAATGCTACCTCCATCACTACCTAATTATTCTTAAAGAAGCAGAATGGTAGTGGCTACAGTATGTTAAAGAGAAGAGAACTGAAAGGAGCAGAAGATGTGCTGAAACTGCAAGGAGCACTAGAAGTGAAAACAGGTCATGTGAGAGAGCTTCTGCCTTCTTCCATCACAGCATGCTTGAGCTGTGCCCTCCACTGCTAAACTCCAGTTCGATAACACATAGAGAGGAATATAGTCCTTTCTCTGACATAAAAGCATGAGTATGAGAGTAGCTTCATTATCTTCCCTGATTCCTAACCAGATAAGAAGTAACTAAAAATGGACAAGCAACAACTGAGGACAACTGTGGATAGAACAGAGTTCATGTAGATAATCCCAGTATCTAGTAGATCAGTGATCAGATTTGAATTTGTGCAAAACATCTTGACCAGTTGCCCAGTGGAACATCTTGGTCTGAGTTGCCCAGATAAAACCTCTACAAGGTAAGAAGCTTTTCAGCCTGACTATACTATAATGGTCATATACCTTGCACATATAAGAACTTCTTCCCCTTCAGGGGACTTCAAAATCAGTGAACACTTTCTCTTTTCATTGAACTATAGCCTTTTATCACTATCACGCCTTCAAGTGAACCACTCTGAAAAGACTGGCTTTTGAACTGTGCCTGATCCATATTGTTGCTTCCGTTGTTTGGTTGCCATCTGGACAATTGTTCTGTTTCAAATCTTAGCCCTAGTCATTCATCTACATTTGGCTTGCCTGCCTTCTCCCTCCTGTTCTACACTAAAGGCAGGTGTTGACAATGCCATGGCGTGGTGTGAGCTCTGAGTTTGTAGGAGGTCTGTGCTAACAGATTTTTAAGCTTTTCCTTTCAGGTTAGCAGTCTGTGAACTTCCTCCTACGTCTGAGGAATTTGAATTCTCCATTGAGTTGACAGAAGCTATTGATGGTTTGTATGTGTGTTATTTCACTGTCTTTTTGAAGAAGAGCTGGAAGTAGAAAGAAATAACTGGTGATGTTTTGAGTAACATTAACACTTTTTTGGGTTTCCTTCTCAGCTGAGAATAGTAGATAGAGAAATGATTACAGTAGCAGATGTGACTTGTTACGTCAATGCTATTTCTGGCCCACTTAGTGGAATAATCCATCAGAGTGAGAGCATAATGACAGAAAGTGATGCATAAGCAAACAACCCTTGTGATGTCAATCCAACTTCTCCTGGTTTGTACCAGGTAAAGGTTACTGTGGCAATGAATGAGTCACTTCTGTCCTGTCATTAGCCTGTTCAGTAGTAAAGGCTTGTTGAGTACCTTCAATCAAAGTACCTAGTCCTGTCTGTCTTCTCAGATCTTACACTTCATGTTTCCTGGCAATTTCATGACATATGCCATGAGAGGAACGTATATACTCTGCCTGAAGTTCCTCTAGGATCAGAGATCAAAGAGTATCTTGCATGACGTATCCCTCCTCGTAGGAAAAGTTCATGTTGTAGTCTAAAATATGTCTGTAATGTTAGAATAAGATTTTTTTTCTTCTAAATTAGGTGTAAAGTTGTTTTTAAGGAGCCATGTGTGGATTTGGATTGTTTCTCTTAGTTAAAAGTTGAAAGAAACAATTTTAACTTGTTCTCCTGTTACTACAGGAGCTTGTACTCCAACCAATTACTTCTACATCAGCACCTATTTGGATGTCTGGTGAAGACAAGAGTTTTCCTAATTTCAGTTTCTGGTTTTTACCTCACATATATAAATTAGAGTAATTCAGGTAACCACCACACAATTGCATTTCATTCATTCAAGTCCTCTGTTTCTGCCAATGTTGTTGCATCAAGTACTAATCCAAGTCAGTATGTCTTTGAAGCAGGAACGTCCACTTTATAGAAGAAGTGCATTCAAAAATTGCTTATTGTTTTGGTTGGTGGTTATAAATAATGACTCATTATGCATGAAACATTTTGTCTTGGTCTGACAGAAGCAGGAACATCTGACCTTTTCATTGACCTTTTCTGGCCTCATCACTTGATATTAAATGCTGTAGATGCAAAGTATTTTTAAGGTTCCCTGTGTGACCCAATGACTGTATGTGTGTTTTCTTTTAGTGCACAGCAAGCTCCTGGTCATTGTCATCTACACTGAGCAGTACCTACTTTGGTGTATTGTGCTTCATTTTTGGGTATGTGCCTTCACTTCCATTGTGTGTAGTAGTGAATGGGGAAAGGGTCTAGTTTTCACCCAGAATCTCCCCAACACACAGCCACAGTGTAGATAATATGTGCATCCAACTGGAAAATTCAAAATCAATCTGCTAATCCTGATTTAAGTATTAGTTTTGTGATGCCATATAGAGTCGATAACTCCTGCAGTTAAACACTGATTTTGACAACATCCATGTCAGTTATCTTTAATTAGAGTGATGTTGTTCATTGTATGATCCATACTGTTTAGACAACCCTAGTCAGGCTACTGTCAGTTTTGACATAAACGTCTAGAAAAAAGAACACAGAAGTTTTGCACATGTGTTTTAGTTGATGGAACTTCAAATACTGAAGAAAGAGGAAAAGCAATAGCATTGAAACCATTCTGAAATGCTGAAGTGATGGGTACAACTTCCATCTCTCAGAAATGCTCTTTTTAAATGCTTCTCCTCCTAGCTGAATGATGTGGAGATCAGATGAACAGATAGACATTCACCAGACGTTTACTCACAGTGCTCCATCAGGACTCAGGAGTCTTTGCAAGTAAATTCATAAAGCCAATGGATTGGCCTGAAACCATATTTGTAAGCCACTTCAGCTTTGGAAAGTGGAGCTGCCTGCAAGTTTTGTTGCATCCACTTGGCTCTCTGGCCTGTGCTAAGTCTCAAACATACCAGGAAATTCTTCAGGATGATGCCAGTCAACATAAGCCAAAACTCTGCCAGGGACTGCCCTAAAATAATATTTTTTTTTTAATAATATAGGTGAATATTCCCAGGCGTTGTTTAATATACTACTGCATACCTGTTAGGACAGTTCTGCACACATCCAGCAGCAGATATGAGTGCTGTCTCTGCTAATGCCTGTACAGCTTTCAGGACTAATTCTTGCAAATCTTTAGATCACTTAAATAACAACCACCAAAGGTATCAGCAGAAGTGGTTTTACTGAACTATGATGCTGTAAAAGTGAAACTTAACGAAGTTTGATGGCAAGGTTCCCTCTATTACTTACTGCACAAAGGATATAATAATGATTCAAAACTACCCAGACAGAATCAAAGTTACCAAGAAACAAATCATAGTTATCATAACACAAGGTTATGCACAATGTCGGTCACTTTCAAAAGATCTTCCATTTGTGAAAGGTCTCCCTGCCTCAAGGAGCAACCTTGAGAAGTATCCCATCTCAAGGGAAGATCACCACCATCCAGGCAACTGCTTAGCAGAGGGAGCTCAAAGAAGGCTCACTTAAGTTGTCATATGTACGGAATAAAGAGGCTGGCTTGTAGTCAAATTACATGGGCTGGAAAATGTGCCATGAGACACCTTGTACCCACAACTATCTTTGTTCCTTGATAAATGAGTCTTGGAAAAAACACCTGCTATTTATGTGTTAATTACATGATCTGTGTTCCAAGCGAATATGCATTGATGTTCACTGTATCTTTCTGTTCCTTGGTGGGTTTTCAGAGAGCAGTTTTGAACTAGAAAAGTTCATAATCTAGAGAAAACTTAGGCATTTACCTCCTTTGAAGCCTATACCAAACCAGTGTTGCTTTGGTTAAGAGGTCAAGTGCATCCATCACACTGGTGATTAATGCTAACATATTAATCTCTTATCAGATGATCATAACCTATTCTTTTGGTGCCCCTGATTCATAAAAAGGAAATGATAATTCCCCTCCTTCTCAGATTATGCAATCATTGGCCAGAGACTTAGGAGTCTGCAGGTACGAAATTCTTAACCATGCTGTGGGCCTTTAGATCATACTTATTTGTTAAGTAAATGGAATTATTTCCCTTTCTCATGAAATCTTCGGAGTTACAGAGCTGTCCCCTCCAAAAAAAGTCCATGACATAGAAATTACTGATTTCAAATTTTCAATTGTATAAGAATTAAAAAATCTGAAAAATATTGTTGTTGGTTAAGCTAAGCTTTAATAATTTATTTGAATTTGTTAATTTCCTTTATATTTTTTTACCATTTATTGTTTTATTTCTGAACTTTGAATCCCGAATATTTTTAAAAGTACAAAATGGGATATTTGAACATTTTCAGACTACTCTTTTTTCAAAAGAGAGTGAAAAGGGTTTTTAAAATTAAATGCAACACTTCTCAGATCAATAGATAGCAACAAACCTACATGGAATGCAAATGTTTTGGCTGCATTGAGCTATTTGTGAAGTCTTTTTCCAGACCATGATGAATATTCATGTTAGTTAAAATTTCTCTTTGACTTTTTGGAAAAAAAGGGTTTGTTACAATGAAAACTTCCATTTAATTTATTTAAATGTGGGGTTCTTTTCCTTTTATCCTTCCTCAGTGAATTCAATGCCACTCCTGCAAGACAGTGAAGTCAGTGGGCATTGGTATTCTATGGAGAAAATGGCATCTTTTCTCTAAGAAGGTGAGCTTGTTTTGTTTAAACCTTTTTTCATATGCTCTAATAGCAGTTACTGCACAAGTTTGAAATTAACTGCCACAGAGCATTGGTGTAAAGCTCACTTCAGCCTCTGCTTCATTGCTCCATTTTCCTATCACTTGTAAGCTGTACTACCTTTTAGTAACTTGTTCCAAGTTTCAGCACTTCTGATATTTTTAGACTGGAGATTGAGGGTTCCTCACTGTGAGGGTGGTGGAGCACTGAAACAGGTTGCCCAGGGAGGTGGTTGAGGCCCCATCCCTGGAGATATTCAAGGAGAGGCTCGACGAGGCCCTGGGCAACCTGGTCTAGTTGGGGGTGTCCCTG
The DNA here is from genome assembly GCF_001431845.1 of Calidris pugnax. Classification (NCBI taxonomy): domain Eukaryota; kingdom Metazoa; phylum Chordata; class Aves; order Charadriiformes; family Scolopacidae; genus Calidris; species Calidris pugnax. The sequence goes on along the minus strand of NW_015090911.1, from coordinate 4,218,880 downwards.
CTGACTGCAGGGAGGTCGGACTAGATGACCTTTGGAGGTCCCTTCCAGCCTGGGCAATTCTATGATTCTATTCTATGATTCTATGATATTTCATGAAATAAAAATGTTGCATAAGGGATATAATAATACTTTTATGTTGCAGACATCCTTAAAAAATATCAGGAACTTGCAAGTGAGTTTCTGTGCAAATAGTCAGGGAAAAAACCTCTTTGCATTACATGAGCCATTCAATTATGTTGTTCATTGACTTTAAAAGGATTACTGCCATGATGTGGTAAATAGAAACTGCATAAAGTATTTATATTTTATTTAAATGTCAGTTACTTAATTTACTTTCTTGTTATACATTAAAGTAATGATTATCCTGTTTATTAGTGTTAAATATTTCATGACCTTCACAACACTGTATAACTTACAATAAATGAATAGAGGTCATTACATTACCCATTGTGTAAGATTTTATCAGCAAGAGTACACATGGAGAGAAAGCAGGAGAAAAATCGTCATGGAAAAAAGAGGCCTGGATGGTATAATCTCTTTGAGGAATCAGTGTGCTATATCTCCGTTTTCCAATTAAAAAAAAAAAAGTGCTAAAATAAAATAGGAATTGTACCGTAATTATTATGACCTATATTTAGAGAACTTGCATACGGAAATATCCTAAAACAATTTACAAATGGATTTGAAACCTATATGCAGACTAAAGAAACCATTAAAATTACTAGCAAAATAAAGATAACTGTGTGATGAAATGTGATTGCATGTTTAAAGACAAGAGACCAATATTATGCAGCAGTTTAGGAAAACACATTGACCTATGATGTAATGTCACAAAGAAATAAAGTAATAAATTTAAAAATCCGGATCAAATTTAAATTAAGATTGAAAAGAAACTATGAGTAAGGAGAGCTAAGATGCAAGTTATTTTTGACACACTACTGAATTGTGAAGACATACATTTTCCACATCAGTTCTTTCAACAAGTCCAAGCTGAAGATTAAAAAAACCTAATAAACTCAACAACAAAAAAAAACAAAACCAGAACCAAACAAAACCGAACAAACCCAAGCCCTTTAAAAAATGATGTTAATTCTCTTCTTGAAAGGCAAATCAAATCAAAGTCCCTCCCCATATGAAAACACCAGAGATGACCCTGCTTCCCTTTTCCTCTAGTGTCAAAATCAGCTTTTGAATACTCTGGTGAAGTACTTGCTGAAGTGGTAATGGTCACTAGCATTGCCGTAACTGAGTACATTTTGTATGCAATTGAGAGTTAAACAACTTGTAGTGACATTAATGGATACTTATATATAATGAATTTGGAAAAGATATTGAGGCATATACATTGATTTCCTGGAATGCCTTGTTTTGCCTGAGTACAGCAGAGAATTGCCAATGCATTGTGAGCATTTAAACTGAAAGGGTCAAAGGTCATTGAATCTAATTTCTTACTGCCACATGATATCTCAGTGCTTGCCTTTTTTTGTAAGCTTGTTCCAAGGTTGTTTTTAAAAGAGACATATTTTCTGGGTGATTAGTTTTGGGTTTTTTCCCTCCAGCATTTCAATCACTCATACAGGGAAGCTACTGACATGGAGAAACAGGATTGAATAAAGTCTCAGACTGTTTCAGTCACTCTGAAAATTTGGCATGACACCCATATAAGAAATATTACCTTTCTCGCACAGAGAGTAGTTTCAACGACAAGAGTGAAAACATATAACAAGCTCTATGCTGATGGGAAATCTGTTGACCTCTTGGAAAGGAGGAGAAAGGGTTGAGTTAAGGACTAAAAGTTCAGTGGTCATCACCATAAAGAGAAAAGGAACATATGCCAAATCCTTTTTCACAAGACATGAGCTGTACACGGCATCTCTGGAAGCTCCTTCCACTCATCTGGTTTTTTTTTTTTTTTCCAAGCTTTTATAATGAGGAATGATAACGACTTTATCTGCTGTCTCTCTACACTCAGTTCCACATAACCCTCACCCATATCCTCATCTTCTCCACTCTCCTGTCAAGGAAGAGCTCCAAAACTGTAATAGCCATTAAACTAGCAATTAACAATATCCTCTCAAATTCATTGTCATGTGTCAAAAAAGCCCAAACAAAGGGGATCTCTGAAGAGTTCCTTAGAAGAACAGCAGCAAAACAGAACCAATCTGAATCAACACCAGAAATGCAAAGGAAATTGGCTCCCAAGTTGCTGAAGTGTTTCGGATTTTTCAGCGTTGTACAGGTGGAACACAGCAGTAAGCAATAGCAGAGCCCCTTGGTGTCACCCCAAACACCCATTTAGCTCTAAGTCAGTGAGAACTTGGAAGAAACGAAGTTGTGCTTGTTTCTACTCTCTGTATCTGTCAGATGCATGGGAGAAAATAAAACAAAGTTGTAGGATACGAGAATCTAAGAAAGAGCGACACTACACTAAACATACCATGTTTGTAGCCATCTGTGCAACTGAAATATGTACCGTAATTCTGAACAGGGGCTTAAGAGTTTGATTGTGTCCAAGGTGAGTTAAGTATGACATAGTTGTTTGAAACAGAAAAGAGATGGCTTCTAATCTCTAACAATCTACGCTAAGTATTTTCTTCATGGGAAATATGTTTGTAGCTGAGTATTTGCAAATGTAAGCAGGAATTTGCGTAGGCTTGCATGAGTTACTTAGTGTGGATTATTGTGCACAGATTGCAACTTCATTTGTACACCAGTTCTTTTTCAAAATCATTTAACTGATAAGATTTTCAGTCCTAGTCACCCTTAATGCAAATCTGCTGAAGGACAAGGTATAATGGCCAGAATATCTTCAACAAGCCTTTTTCATTCTCCTCAGCTCAGTATAGTTCTGCAAATTACATTTTTCTTGGTTTTTAAAATAGTCTTTAAAAAGTAATCTTATTTGTTCCTGTTTTGAGAGCAAACTAATGGTCTTCTGTACAAAATCCCAAGCTAAGAACTCAGGGTTTGATCCCAAGCAATGTCCTCGGCCTCCTGCAAGGATGTGATGATCCTTAAGCGGGACAAAACCTATTGTGTAAACACCTGACGAGTTTTAGGTGTCTTCTGTGGGAGATTAGATGAATCATATTTTAGATTATAAAGGGAGTCTGGATGACCACCCCATGGTTCAATACCTGTGCTGTGGTCACAGGAATTAGCCATCTGTGAATTTAGTCCATTGCACATACATATTTCATTTCACACACCATGGTCTCTGTGCTGCTGCACAGTCAGAGAAGCACAGCCAGCTTGTTTCAGGTTATTTGGAACATGAGTTTCATGGGCTACTTGAGCTGTGTTAGCTGCACAGAATTTGTTCCTTGTGTATAAAACAGGGGCAATCTCATCTCTTTAGATAGCAGTTCTTTTCACATGTGCCAAGGTTGATAGTATTTTATCTATCACTTCATAGGATATTAAGTATCAACTACAGATTATGCAGCACATAAATTAAATACAAAATAATGTAAGAGATATTTTTAATTACAAATGTTACAGTACTCTCCTGTCAGCTAATGTAGATGGTATTTGTATTGCAGGCACTGCTGACTTTATCTATTGTATTCTAGGTATCTTCACCCCACTAAACTAAACTAATGGATTTTACCAGATTTCATCTCCTGCTAACTCTGTTTCTTATACAACTTAGTACAGATCGTTACCCTAAAAGAGTCTCACAGGTACCTTAATTTATATTTCTTTCAAATTCAGTGGCAAGTAGATTTTTCTTAGCTGGAGACTAGCAGTTTGAAAATGCTGATAATTTCACACAAGAAAACTTTTCAGCTTGGTGTTTAGATGTCATTGGACATTTCCAGCTGTCACTGGTGGCTTTTCCAGTGATGTGTTTAATGAACTGGAATATCAGTGCTTTGCAAAACAATTAAGGCTAACAAACAGGATCAGAAACACATGTTCTGCAGACACTGAATACTCATGGTTGTTCACTTTATCTCGCTTTCCAATTTTAAGGTAAGGACAAGTCTGTGAAAAAATAAAGATAACAGCAATGACAAGAAAGGTTATTAAAGAAAAAGATATTTTATTAGGTACACTTATAAACAGAACAATGACAGGTTATAAATAGCATGGTGTTATACTTTGACACTGCTAACAAGGTAAACAAATCACATTGGGTTCCCCCTAATTCCAGCCACCTTGAATGGCGAACTACAAGAGTGCATGAAATAAGCCTATCTGTTAAAAATAGAGAGCAGCTCACTATTCACTGTCATCAGGAAAGCAGATTCCTGGCTTGCCCTCTCTGCCAGCATGTTTCTGGCAGAAGTTATGAATGACTATTTGCAACTATTTGCTGTAAACAGCCTGGGACAAATTAACTCTTAATTGGTTTTCACTTAGACTCTAATATTAGAAAAAGAAAAACAACTTTTACCTGACTAGCTAGCATTTTTCTTCTCCAAGTTTGCTATCAGTCTGAAACAAACATTGCTACTTTAAAAGCAGCTATTTTCTGTCTTTGTAGTTTGTTTTTGATGTAGTAATTACCTCCCTTCTCACAGATCTTACAGGCATGACCAGAAGAGACATCATTCGCTTTGCAAAAATGACCAATTTCAATTAGTCCTGGTTTTGCTTGCATTTTAAATGATTCAAAGCCGCTGAGTATGACTTTAGGAAAGAGGAGTCAGGCATAAACAAGTTCTTTCTGGTTGTTTGTCTGGCCAGGAGCTTGCAATGCTGAACATGTACTACACACCCATGTTTGCACACTGCTGTGGAAGACTGTCTCTTCTAAATTTTCATAGGACTTAAGAGCTGGGACTGCTTTGCAGTGCCGTTAGCACAGCCAGTTGATCCCACTGCCAGATCGCATCCGCTTGATGCTGGCCAGGTGCCTCTTCATTGTCATCTGAAACCTCTTCTTCTCACATTTCACAGGGTATGTCTCAGAGTCTGATTTGCAGTGCAGAGGAGAAAGCTGGCTGGTGCAGACTTCCTCCCAGGAAACGGCCTGCCTGGTCTTAAAAGGAGTGGCTGAAGGTTTTATGCACTCAATGGTCTCTTGAAGTTCGCTGAAAGGGCTGGATGAATTCCTTACAAGAGATGTGGTCTTCTTTCTGTGGGACAAGAGGATTTTAAGCTCTTCAGAGTCATGTTGAAAGAAGAGTGACTCCTTCCTCCTGGTATTGGGACTCTCCCCCAGTGTGAGAAACCCATAAGGAGTGGTGATTTTGGAGAGGTGGGGCAAAGAGAGGGCAGCTCTGGTTGCTGCATCAGAATGATGTGAAGCTCTCTCCAGGTCTCCAGGGAAAATGAGCTGGTCTGTAAAGCACAGGGTTCCTCTTCTGTCCAGATTCTCTCCTTTGCACAATGCATCTTTCTTGATGTAAGATTCAGATTTGCTTCTAGTTGTTCTGCGCTTTTGAACAACTTCATCTGAGGCTCCTCTCTCAGGAGAATTCTCCACAGTGTCTCCCTCTGGCTCTGGTTGGAAGGAAATGTGGTCTATGTCCAGAGAAGGGATGAAAAATTTAGGGATGCGATCAGGAGTCATGACAATGTTGAAGATGTCCTTGTTTTTCTGGGCTTTATCTTCAGGAGGTGGCTTGCTGATTTTAAAATTTGCCCAAGTTAGCAAGCTTTCTATAGCACCTTTTATGGAGAGCTGTGATGTACCACCAGGCACCATTATTTCAGCTAGCAGTGCTTTCTCAAGAAAACACAATGCTGCCTGCTGATTGAATTCTCACAGGACTGATTGCAGATGGGGAACTCATTCCTGCTTATAAAACAAAGCAAATGACGTCATCTGATAGCTAGATGTCATTGGCATGGTAACCAAAGATAAGAAGGCTTTTACACTCCTACTTATATACTTACAGTCTGATTCATGCTGCACCATTACCCTAAATAAGCTTAAATGTTTGATTTAATTATTTTTAAATGCCAGTTTTGGTTCTAGTGCCCTAGCTATCTTCAGAAAAATAATGGCTATGAACATACCTGTGACTTTCAGACTATTTGGGTTGTTACTTGTACTATTACACAAAAGATATATTTTTTTCTTTTTTTTTGAAGGGCTGTGTCACAAAATGAATGATGTACAAGAAGGTGTAAAAAGCACAGTCCACTTAGGATTCCTTAGTTTAGCCTTCAGCAAATCATACTATTTAGTGTATTTCAGGTTGAAGATTGTGAGAGGAAAGGGTAGGAAATGAGTGATCAAACAATTATTTGACTACTATATAGAAATGCATCCCAGGGGATCTCAAATTACTTTACTTTTCATGGATGCTGTATGTACATAGCATATAATGAGGAAAAAACGAGCAGCTCTTCAGATGATACTCAGATGGGATATCTGAGTATTTGAGGGTTGCATTAAAAGAAGCATGGGCAGCAGGTTCATCCTGGCCTGTATCAGGAATATTGTGGCCAGTAGGAGTAGGGAAGTCATCGTACTTCTGTACTCAGCACTGGTGAGGCCTCACCTTGAGTACTGTGGTCTGTTCTGGGGCCCTCACAACAGGAAAGACATTGAGGTGCTGGAGTGTGTCCAGAAGACAGCCACCAAGCTGGTGAGGGGTCTGGAGAACAAATCCTATGAGGAGAGGCTGAGGGAACTGGTCATGTTTAGTTTGGAGAAGTGGAGGCTGAGGGGGGAGCTAATTGCCCTCTACAACTACCTGAAAGGAGGTTGTAGAGAGGTGGGAGTTGGCCTCCTCTCCCAAAGGAATAATGACAGGAGCAGAGGAAATGGTCTGAAGTTGGGGCAGGGGAGGTTTAGATTAGATATTAAGAAGAATTACTTTACTGAGAGGGTGATCAGGCACTGGAACAACCTGCCCAGGGAGGCGGTGGAGTTGCCAGCCCTGGAGGTATTGAAGAGATGGGTAGACATGGCTCTTCAGGGCACGCTCTAATGCCTGAGATTGTTGGGATTTTTCTGTCTGTGGGTGGGTGTGGGGTTTTGCTTTTTTTTTTTGTTTTGTTTTGGTTGGTTTTTTTTGTTTTGGTTTGGTTTTGGGTTTTTTTTGTTGTTGTTGTGTTGGTTTTTTTTGTAGTTAGACTTGATGATATCAGAGGTCCCTTCCAACCATGAATATTCTCTGATTCTGTGAGGTTGAGGGAGGTGATTCTGCCCCTCTGTTCTCCTCTCGTGAGACCTCACCTGCAGCCCTGCATCCAGCTCTGAGGCCCATAACATAAGAAGGATATGGACATAAGAAGAAGTGGGTCCAGAAGAGGCCATGAAGCTGATCAGGGAGGTGGAGTAGCTCACCTATGAAGACAGGCTGAGAGACCTGGGGTGGTTCAGCCTGCAGAAGAGACCTTACTGTGGCCTTTCAGTACCTCAAGGGGGACTATGGGGAGGGACTCTTTATCAGGGGCATGTAATGATAGTAAGAGAGATAGCAGTTTTAAACTGAAGGAGATTAGATTTAGATTAGATATTAGGAAGAAATGTTTTACCATGAGGGTGCAAGTTGCCCAGAGAAGTTGTGGGTACCCCATCCCTGGAAGTATTCAAGGCCAGGCTGGATGGGTCTTTGACACTTAACTCTCTCTCACTCCTGTGTCCAAACAATATTTCTGTAAAATCTTCCTTCAGATCTCCAAGGTAAACAGAAATCAGGAGAGTTTGATATATCCCACAATGCAATGCAGAGTTTAGTTCACTAGTATTTTGACTATTATTTGATCCAGGATAAGCCTAGTTTTGATTTACAAAACTAGTGAAAAGATGTACATTAGAAGACTTCATTCTAACCCAAAAAAGTCCAGATTCTTCCAGTTGATTTTGACCACAACCATGCAGTTTGTCTTCAGAAAACATGTGCCTTTGCATAATTATTCTTCTTTTCACTAGGCAACTTTTAGTATTGTTATATAGAATAAGAAGCTTGAGGACAGTGACTTACCTGGACTCCCCAATCCCTATAGGCTGCAACAGCTCTTCTTCCAAGCAACTTCAATGATATAAAAGCCAGAAATCTCTGGAAATCTTGTATTTGAATTGGCTTTGTATTATGAGGCAGAACAAGTACTTGAGACTATGTCCCTTGCACCTAGCACAAAGATTATCTTTTGCTTTATACATTTTGATTTAGGGAGTAGGATTTAAGATTAGGAATTTTTCTTCAAGTTTCTTCTTTCTTAGGAAGCTTGCTTCCCAAAGACACCGAGGTATTTTTAAGTGCACATTTTTAAGTGCAATGAACTTAAGTTTGATCACTCATACGTACACACACGCAAACAAACATACACATATATAAAACTAAGACTCAAGTACATATATGCATCTATACACACATAGATATATAGATGTAAGTGTATATTTGTCTATGTATTTGAATCTTACTTTTATATATATGTACATATGTGTATATGTATGTATGACCCATATATATATATTTGCATACAGTGGTATATATATCGATTTATGTGAATGTATAAATAATGTGGTGACTCTTTCCTGATAATATATCAAGTACCCACTTCAGAATAACTTTTGAAAAAGAAAATATTGGAAGAATAATTCCCAGATCATTCGCTTTAAGGTTGTCAAAATCACAGTTGATGGCAGTGCAAAATAAACTTGATTTTATCTTCATCATTTCACACAGTAATATAGTTTAACATTTCTTTTTAATTCTCTGTTATTGCTCTTTAGTGTGAGAAAAATGTCCAAGTGTGCTCTTTTTCCCTCAGGCAAAATAGAGTTTTAACTGTAAACAACTGCAACCAGTAGAAAGATCCAGTGCCTTTACTAAGGTTTAGATCCACAACTTCAGTACAAAATGAACAGTAGGAAACAAGATAAGTGGCAGGATTCTAGGGGGAGATTTAAGATATGAACACCTTAAATGCTCTTTGCATTATGAACTCCAAGTACAACATTTTCTTCCACTCATTTCCATTATAATCTCACTAACCAACATAACTCACTTTTTCTTTCTTTTCTCCTAGTGGAATCAGCAGCTTTCCAATGATTTCTTCATCCAGGTTCAAAAGCAAAAGTAGACATTTTTATGTTTTATACAGTATTTTCTCTAAATAGCTCAACTATTAAAATGTAATTTTGTAGGCTTTCTACAGAATAAGAGTTTCACCTCTGGAAATTGGACACAGCTAGAAAACATTTCTATCTTTCATCTTTCCTGTAGAGAATGCATATTTCTGGAGTCTATGAATACACAAATGCTTAGTGCTTACACTGAGCTTTTCATCTTTGACGTGCATCGAGGACATTAACTAATTAATCTTCACAACCCCCCTGAGGGGTTAGTAAGCATTATCACTGTGATGTTTGCTGTGCACACAATCAGGAGAGAAGAATTGAAATTGCTAGTGCTCAGGCTGAAAAACAGAGTTGTAAAGATGAAGAAATAGCACTTTTCTAGCATGCAGAAGTACCTGGTTTCAAGGAACCTTTTTCTTTGGCTGGCCTTCCATTAAGTTTTGGCTCATAACTGCACTTCATTCCTGTGCAAGCCCTGAAAAAAGGTCCTGCAATGTAGGCATTTATTTTTCACTAGATGCAGCAGGGAAGTAGAATATATAGCAATCTTTGGTAATGGATTTTAGCTGGATACCAAATGCTAGAGCTGTGAACAGCTCAGCTGCTGCTTTTCTTCTTTTAATATTAATGTTTGTGGTCCATTGTAAGATATATCCATTTTTCAGAATGTTGCTTTCACTTGTCTACTGTTCTCTCCACTCATTCATATGAAGGTGTCTGGGCTACAGTCATGACCCAACCTTAAGGTCCAGGCTTCTTTGCTTTGAGATTGAACAAGTATAGCACTATTTATTGATCACTCTTGCTTTCCCAATCAAGATTTCAGTTGTTTGTCTTCAGTTAATGACTCCTGCTCACTGTATGATTTTGGCGTGGATTCACTTGCCTAATTTAGGAATTTAACTGAGGTTAAGGTTACTGTTGTGTCATTTGGGGATTTGGCATTGCTATCACGTTTGAAGTTAGCTACCTCCTTTTGCAATCTATAGAGGGTCTGTTTGCGAGAAGATCCCCAGCCTAAGTGACATGGTCTAACATCAAAGTGGGTGGGAATGAACCAGAACATTTGCATATGTCTCACATCTTCCTACTGTGAGGGGACTTCATCCAAGCTGGAGTTACTACTTATTGTAAATGTTACATAAGAACATAAATATTACATAAGAAAGTAAGAAGCATTACATAAGAACTTCTTTGGTAAAACTTAATTATACAATTGTAACCAAAGGCTATCAGGTCAATTCTTCTTACAGAATTAGTCCTCATTTCCTGATGAAATGACTGTAGCAAAGAAGCATATAATATCCTACACGGTATGAATACCCAGTGAAGAGATATGACTGATAATTTTTCACAACAAATTCATGTGTACTTGAACTTGAGATATACAGAGAACCAATAGAGAGTAATGCAAATAAATTAGATTCTTGCATTTTCTAGCAGGTAAATCCAAAAACTAGGGGAAAAAATTAACTGTGACTTAATTTAGAGATGGAACTCCACACCCTTATAATTTAAAACCTTGGCTCAGGGCTTATGTTATTATAACGGTAAACGTCATCAGCGTATCAGCTTGTATAACAAACTTTTAGGTCTGTTGTTTAACAGAGGACAATTGTAACTATAAGGACAGATAAGTAGCCAACCCAGCACTCAGATTAAGTACTAGAGAAATTGTTTTCTCCTGTAGTTAAATGTAATGGCACACTGAAGCAAAGAAGCCCAAAGCTGTGCAAAGGCACTATTTCACCAGCCTTTGCTTTGTTGTTCTCAGTCATTTTCAGTCATTTCCAATTGCCTATTTAATAGCAAGGAGACAGCAGACAGTAGCTTTCTTAAATTATTCATTTCATTGCTTCTGCTTCTGCTTTGTGGTGTTAATAATTCAGAACTGTTAGAGAAGAAAACCTGCCAGTTTAGTGTTTATCTTTTCTTTCCTTAACAATATTCCACTTCTCAGTCTTCTCCTGATAGCTCATACGATCTGAACCTCAGCTTTCTCACATACTCACCAATAGAAGTATGCTGGAATATACTGCCTTTTACAGAGACGAATTTAAGTGTTCGCTAATATCCTTCTGGATTCAGCAGCTGGAGTGTTCTACTGTTTCCAAATATCTTGGAAAATAAATAAATACTACCCTCTGGTGTTTTCCATTTGTAAAAATTGTTATGTTTTCCACCCTTTTGCAAAAAAAAAAAAAAAGTGTTTTTTGCCTTCATTTGTAAATGCTAAAGGATTTACATATTGCTGAAGATCACTGATTTTCATTCAGTCTTGGAATAGTTAATATGGCAAAGAAACATAAAAGGGAAACCCAAGCTGCAGTGTGCTGAACATAAAGCATCTCAAACTCACACTAAAATTTCTAAACCCTGCTTTTAAATGTTTTGTATGAATAATATATTAGTACTGCCATATTCAATGCATATTTTGGTACTTCTGCTGATCACATGTACTAAAAGAATATGTTATATGCTCATATTCTCTAATGTGTCATGCGCAACACATATCAGAGCCTAATACACTATTAAAAAAGACAAACTCAGCTCCCTTAGCACCACCCAGTATAACAGTTCCACAAATTACTGAAAACAGTCATTCAAACAGTGGTTAGCCAAGGGCTAGGTAATATAACGTGTTATGTCAAACCACACCCTGATGTGTTCCTGTAAACAGAAAGAGTGTTTTTTACATCTGTACACATGGATCCACACGTCCACATCTAGAGTATATGGTCATGTCTACAAGATGACATTTAGTGGAGTTACTGTGTGGATAGTCTTGAACTCATCAGCTGATATAGTTGAGTGTGACGCCCTCTTGTTCATCCAGTCCCACTTCCCACACACAGGGTTACCCCAAGGTGATATGTGTCTGATCTAAAGAAGATCTTTCCAAAAGGTTTATTGAGTCTTAAACTAAAGATTCTGAGTGATAGATACAACTGTATTCTGTAAACAGCTCCAGCATTATTTGCAATTATGATGAGGAAGATATATTTTTTTTGCTTTTTGATTCATGTGGTCTTATCCTTCCAGCTTTTGAACTACTCCTTTGTGGGAACATAATCTCCAACAAGGACTCTCCTCCTGACAATCTCTTGTCATTTGTCATAGTAGATATTTAACAGAATTAACATGTGACTTTGATTTTTGATCATCCCACTGGGCTCACAGGGGAGACAAATGAAACAAGGAATGTAAAATAAAACTGATTAGAACAGAGTCTTTGTCGCTTGGGGTAGGAATTTGATCAATATGTCAAAAATTTCTCATGTCTACAAATTATATTTTTTTCTTTCTCTCAATAGAAAATTTTGACTTTGTATACCACTGATGTGGAATTGCCATTTTTTTGGCCTGGAATGGGGAACTTGAGCTTTATTAACATAATCTCCAACATGAAACATCAAAAATTCAGTCAGAATCCTTACAAAGTCTTGACATTAGTTTGCAAAACCATGGAGAAACCATAGTTGGAACAACCTAATTGCATTTACTTACCTTTCAATTTCCATACCTCCATGTCATGCTCTTGACCATTTCCTGGCATAGTTATGCACTCAGAAAGTTTATAAAATCTGTATTTGTAAATTCCGTTAAAAATAATACTATACTGAATCTTGATTCTGAGTTTTTAAAGAAAAAATTCAGAACAAGACACAAGGAACCTACCAACATAAGAGCATTTTACAAGCTTTCTCATGAAGGCTTGTGTTAAAGACAGCTAGATTCAAAATGACTTGAACCAAGAAAAAAAAGAAACAGAATGAAAGGACATAGCCCCCTCCCCCAGCCTAGATTATTATTCCAAACTCTAAATTTAAAATTTTACATGTCTAACACAATATCTGAAATCAGATTAATTAAACATATAGATATATATATACACACACTATAGTTTTCTCACTGACTACATAAGGACTGCATACATACAACATAGCTAAAGTATAGAATGGTTTCCAGTAATGTCTCACCTACGCATAAATAACAAAGATAGGAAAGCAGAATCACCAATTTCCTCTCTCCCTTGATTAAACTTGGTGACCATTTTAGACTGATAAATGTATTTTGGATAGATAAAATAAGGTGAGATGGGTGACACTCTATACAACTTGCAGAAGAGACTGTGCTGGAAGCAGTGGCAGAGAAAGGCCTGAGTGTCCCCAGCACTTTTCCTCTCATCCTGCTAGTTTATGCCCAAGCCAGTAATGTCTTCCGTCCAGTAAGCACTTACCGTGGAGCTGGCTGCTCAGTTAGGTTTCAAATGAGTCACTTAGGGACATTTTGACAAAATGAAGAAAAAGGACCCGTGGAGAGGTAAATTCAGCTCCAACCTTCAGGCTGCAACTGTTCAGTCAATCTCATTTAAGTAAAGTTTTCTCCCTCAGCTGTGTATCTGGTCTGATGTCTCTAATTCGTGCTCCCTATGCTGCCCTAACACTTGCTCAGATTTATGGAGCACAGTCCCAGTAATCTTCATCACTGGGGCACCGATGGTATCTATGGGGCTGTGGCACTCAATGACAGATGTGATTTTGTCTTAATGTCAGAGCACACATCTCTGAGCACCACACTACAAATGGAAAATTCATCTGTTGTCTTCTTTCTCCTTTTAAAATAATCTGTCATATCTGTTTATTACATTGTACGGTGTACAAGATTAGCTGCATTATGAAGACTCCCACAATACATGTGAGGAAGGGAGTTTCCACTTTCACTCTGAATTTCTTTGCTCCCTTTAGGTTTTGTTTTTGTGGTAAAAATCCTTGCATGTTTTCAAAGAAGGTACAAGACATTTCAATTTTGAAGCTGATGGGAGTTGTGTGACTAAATCCCCAGGAGGCATGGAAGCTGCAGCCATCAATGTTTTTCTCATGTATTGAGTTATTTGAAAATGGAACTCTTTCCTCCTGGTTGTGTTATGGGGTTTGTATAGAGTGAGAAATTTCCCTGGAAATTCCCTGCAAATTAATTCCCTGCAAAGTAGAAGGACCACATTCTAAGTGAAGTGTCCAGAACTGAAAACTGTGGTGTCCATTTATATGAGGATTTTGGCCAGGGCAGTGTCCTTACATTAGTCAGGATGCTCAGTAGATTCAGAAGCACAAGGTCTGATTTTGTCACAGTCTTATTACTCAGAACATACCAACATCCAACATCACTTTCAATAGTTCTCTCCATACAGACTTCCCAGGTTTGTCACCAACATTGGCTACCTTCATTTATTTAAGCTTTTTTACACTTTTAGATTTGTGGGTAAATTAACCAAAGGAAGCTTTATAACTGCCAGACATTCAGCAATTCTTCAAGCAAAGCAATTCCCTTGCTTTCCGCTCCAAATGAAAATGGTCTCGTACTATATCTCAGCTGCAGTGAACATATAGCCCCATTTGCTTCCCAACACTGGAACCTAATATAAACTCTGCGTAGAAGAAGTTTTATTCCTAGTCTGATAACCAAAATAAATGTCATACAAATTGTATCAAATTAAAAACCCTGCAACCACAGTAAAAAAAATGTAAGTTAGTGGCATCGTTAAAGTTAATACAACTAAATTGAGTGGTCTAGTTATGAGACGGAAGGTAAAGAAACAGGTGAAATCTCTGTGTTTGTCTTTTAGTAGCAGAATTGGTGGTGATGAGTGAGGATTGAAAAGCAGTGGAGCACACTGGAGTTGACTGTTCAGTGCTGGCAAAGCTCCCACATTCAAGTATTGTCAGATCATACACAAGAGTGAATTTTAAGCCATGGAAAAGTGGAGGTGGTGACAAGAACGTTAATGTAGAAAAAGGGTTGATAATGTAAGCCAAATTACAGCTGAAACAAGCAGTATTTCACAAGTGTTGAAGCATAATTGTATAATAGCACAATTAACCTGTGGAACTCCCCAACAAAGAGTAGAAGTAGGATTAATTATGTCCGAACACTAATAGCCTGCATAATTTCACAGAAGAACAAACATGTAGATGAAAATCACAAATAGGCTGACGCACTCAGTAGCCACTAGATAGGATAATGAAGGAATTTCTCTCTTAATATGACAGAACAACTGGCTAGATGTTAGTATAAGAGAGACTGTTATAAAGAATTTAACAAAGGCAAAGAAATAAATGTAACCCTTCTTACAGCAAGATAAACTACTTTCAAACAGCTTTGTAGACCTCACTGAAACAGTTGAGCTTTACACAAAAGCAGGGCAAATTTGAGTCTAGGTAAGTTCTTTGTGGTAATCAAGCTGTACTGTAGGTATGCTGAGATAAAAAAATTCACTGTAGTGAGGACTGTGTTTGTTGAGGTCAAAAACAAAAATAAAGTCATGCCATTTATTATAAATTGTAACACTAGACTGTTTGTAAAACCTAGTTTTGATTAAGTGTGAAATGTACAATGAAGTTGTAACAATCATAGGACTGTGGTTATATACTAAGTACCTGAAGAAGTATGAAAAATGGGTTTTTAATCTCTCAGGAGAATGGTATTTTAATGTATTGACTAGAAGTATTTAGAAAAATAGTATGTAACGTAGATTAAATAAGACATCCATGTTTATAGAGTTTGGATAATGACTCATCTTGCTCCTACAAATTTATGATAAAGTAAACCATGCTGCTATAATCACAGCAGCTTAACTTTGTATTTTTATTTCCTCTAAGTGCAGCCTAGGAATTTATCTCTTTAGTGTAAATGGCCAAGGCAGGAAAGGTAAAAAGTGTTAATTGAGCCTTATCTAATCTGCTGATGCAGAGCAGATTGTTTTAGAAAAATACCTGATTGCCGTTTAATACTCCAAACAAAGAAGAATTTTCTGAGGTGTTTGACATGAAAAATTAATGAAATCCTTTACAGGAAGACTTGGGAAGGGCAAAGAACAATGACTGTGCTCTGCAGCACAGCTTTATGTTCACATCATAGAAAATAGATGTTTTCATTAGATAGGGGCAATGCTATATTTCATAATTTTGAAACCAGTTATTTCTCATGAAAACAGGGTGGGTTTTTAAAAGAAGAAGGGAAATACAAAAGAGAAAAGAAATGGTTCTTGGTTTAGAGCCTTAGCAGAAGGAGTGGAACTTGAGGAATGATGACATATCTCTTCCTGTTTCGCTCCAAAACTACTGGCAGCAGATTCCTGCATACACAGCGGTATAGCAATACCAGTTTGTGTCTTTGGATGGCAGCAGCATTCTAAGGACATGATTCAACCTGAAATGTCCTGGTTTATACCAATTTTGCACTGCCCGGATGCCACTGGCCCTGATGTTGAGCTCAAATCTAGTGCTGTAAATTGAGAACTGATTTAGCTGACCTTTACTGTGTTGTTTGGGAGTCATGGCAGGGACATGTGGACCATGTTATATGAGACTCTGTAGAACAAGGAATCAGGTCTTGTCCAGTTACCAATCCTATTTCCAAAGCCAGAAAGAACTGTGTAGCGATTATCTGCAGTATCAATCTGCCAAATGTATTCAGTCAAAAGCAATCAAAATATTCTTACCACCTTCTGCTCTGCCTGCAGCATGAAATAAGTGTTAATAAGATTTAAAAAAAGATATGTTCAAAGTACTAAAAGATATTGTTAAAGAACAGAAAATATTACTGAAAATGTTGCTGAAAAATGTTTTGTACAGGTTTTTTTTTTCTTTCCTTGCTCAAAGAATTGTTTTTGTAGCTTTTCTCTCTCAGGTCTAATTATCATATTTCCTCCACTTCACTTCTTACCCGTAGTGTTACAGTATCAGAGGTTTAAAAGGTCTTCTCAAAATAAGTTCTGACCTGAGTCTAACTGAGAAATAATAGTAAGCTTTTAACACATTTCAAGAAAACCTTGAAGAGATTTGTCCACTTGCATTTGAACCCCTAGGGTTTACAAGCTAGCTGCAGATCTGATAAAGAGCTCATTGTAAAATAAGCTCTAATAAAATAAGCTTATCACAGCAGCTAGAAAATCTCAAAGTAAAAACAAAGTTTGAAAGGTCTGTTTGCTTCAAAAAAGGGATTATATATATTTATATATATGTAATTTAATATTTAATTGGAACTTTTATGAGAAATACATGATAGCAATGGTCCTAAAATCTACATTTTTCAGAAGCTGCTTTCTGAACAAAGTATTTCAATGTATCATTTTTTATATAGCCAGAGTGTGTTGTCTTGTTATGGCAAAATGGAGCTTTGCTTTCATACATTTTTAAAAGAACTTATAGCAAGCATAAAGAAGGTACAATAATATTTGTATTGGCTCTCTAAATCAAAACAAGGTCTGTAAAATTAACTCAGTTCTCTGCAGCCTTTAAATCTCCTCCAGTCTCTGAGCTATAGCATCACAGCAGATAAATGTGGGTGTCAAGCCACTTGAGGAATTTCAAGTGAATAATTTATTTCAGTTAGCTTAGATGTTCTTAACTAACCAACTGCGCAAACACTACTATGGGTTAAGTTGGCCAAGCAAACACATATGTTGTAATCTCTAAGAGGGTTTATTTTATTCCTTGTAGGAATAAAATCACAGACCCTGAGACTAAAATGCCTTCCACTACGTTAAAGCGAATTAAAAACAAGAAGGTCAAGATTTTAGCCTTTTAACCTCCCAGCAAAGCAGGCTACTAGTTGAAGGAAAAGCTTTCCCTCTGGCTCAGGCTAATGTCTTTTAGAAATGATTAAACTAGCAGCAAGAGGGAGACTATGAGGAAAGGGACACAAATGCTATTTTGAATGATGATGAAGTATGATTGGAAAACTTCTACTCACACAGAAATAAGGTTGGCTACAGTCCTTGCTGTTTCCATGATGTAAGACAACCCTCGTTTCCTCACCCTAGAGAACACAGCAAGGACAATAAATACATTTATACTTCAGAGAAGTGATGTACAGTAATTTCCCAGTTGCCATGGTGAGGAACAGATGACCTAAGCAGATAAACAAGCGATGTCAGGCCACAACTCTCAAGTGAAAAAGTTGAAAATTGCTAAAAGGATGTTAATGGCATTATCAAGAATGTGTCTGTATGAGTATTAATCACTAAAACTATCATGATTTAATGGGAAATCCTGATTTCTTTAAAGAATTTCCTGAAAAACACAATCTTTAATTTATTTATTTATTTATTTATCCTTAGATCAGACTTTGCAGAAAACACTTGTTTTCCCTTTGAGCTTTCTTTTCAAGAGGACTGGTAGCCTGCCCTTTTCAAAGCTGTTAGAATGCAATGCATGTTCGTAGCTTTTGCAAACTTAAACTCATCATTAAGCTGACATGTTTAAGATATATCAGGCTAGGATTCAAAGCTAGATTCAGAGGTAAATGTGTTCATCTTCTTACAAGACAGTCTTAGCTCCCACTGATTTAGTGGAGATATTGTTAATATACATATAAATGTGTTGTAATTCCAAGGTTAATCACACCCACCGGAGCCTGGTTCAGCAGTCTCTGCATAGACTTCCAGCATGCTTCAAGAATAAGGTAACCCAGCAAATTTCTGCAATTGCTCCAGAAAGAGGCAGGTATTAGACTCTGTGTTGGACATCTCCATGCTATGTGAATGTCTTAGGCAGCCTGGGAAATTAAAGAAAAAACAACTCTTCGGAGTTTCTTTGTGGTCAGGTAGCCAGACCCCGGAGGAAGATGGGATGCAGAAGTCATTCCCACTGGCCATGTTTGGCTCCCAGTGTACTGAGTGGTGTCCACTCGCATTGGACAAACTTTAATCCACCATCTGTCAGAGTCCAGAAAGAAGATCCAGTCTAAGTCATCACAAACTTCTCTGCTTTGCCAGCACCTCTCTCTATAAACCCCTATAAGCTGGTTGCCATCTTATACATAGACCAAAGGAAAACTATTGGTTCAGATCTGGCTCTTCTCACACATGTACAATCCTTACCCCAACCCCAAGCCCACCGCATGCATAATTTTAGTCAAATTTTAGTTTTGGGGGGCTTTTTGGTTTGGTTTGGCTTTTTTTGTTGTTGTTGTTGTTGTTGTTTTGGTTTGGTTTTGGGTTTGGTTTTAGTTTTGCTTTTTTTTTTTTTTTTTTAAGAAGGGCTATTTTTTTCCCTGCATGTTTTATTTTTCAGAATGCAATGTGAAAGCCCCAAACCAAATTAGACTGACAGGAAAACAATATAACTCAGTCTGTATAAAAGAACGTCAAGTATGTGGGGAACAACCTCAAGAAATAGTTTTTTTGAAAATATGTTTTGCTCCTTGGGAGAAATCCATAATCCTTGCAGCTCTTTTAAGCAATCAGGTAGTATGTGGTTTTGTACTGCTTTCTGTTATAATAAGATTTACCACACAATACTATTTAGTACACTTTCTCCTATAGAGAAACTAATATAAATTTGAAAACATCCATGTAAATAAAAAAAATAATCTCACTTTTGAAAGCTTTCTTAAAAAATGTTTCATTTACTCGTATCCATTCAGCAACATAACCTACAGAGTCAGTTAACAGGTGAGAGTTAGAATCACAGAATCATAGAATCATAGAATCATCTAGGTTGGAAGGGACCTTAAAGATCATCTAGTCCAATCATCAACCTAACTCTGACAAAAAATATAAATAAGTAATAAGCAATAAAAAAAAATAAATCACTAAACCATATTTCTGAGGACCATGTCAACCCGTCTTTTGAACAACTCCAGGGATGGTGCCTCAACCACTTCCCTGGGCAGCCTATTCCAGTGCTGGATAACCCTTTCCGTGAAGCAATTTTTCCTAATATCCAATCTAAACCTCCCCTGGCACAACTTCAGGCCATTTCCCCTTGTCCTATCTCCTGTGACCTGGGAGATGAGACTGACCCCCGTTTCTCTACACCCCCCCCTTCAGGTAGTTATAGAGCACGATAAGGTCTCCCCTCAATCTGAATTTCACTGAATGTCACTGAATTTTTATAGTTGGAAGGGGCAATAGAGATCATCTAGTCCAACTCCCCTGCTGAAGCAGGATTGCCTAGAGCTTGTCCCAGCATGTGACTCAGGACTGCATCCAGGCGGGTTTTGAAAATCTCCAGAGAAGGGGACTCCACACCCTCCCTGGGCAGCCTCTTCCAGGGCTCTGTCACTCTCCCTGTGAAGAAGTTTTTTCGCATATTTGAGCGGAACCTCTTATGTTCCAACTTGTGCCCGTTGCCCCTCGTCCTCTCACTGGCAACTGCTGAAAAGAGTCTGGCTCTCTCCTCCTTCAAACCACCCTTTAGGTACTTATAGGTATTGATAAGGTCTCCCCTCAGCCTTCTCTTCTCCAGACTAAAGAGTCCCAACTCTCTCAGCCTTTCTTCATAAGAGAGATTCTCTAATACTTTAATCATCTTCGTTGCCCTTCGCTGGACTCTTTCCAGTAGCTCCTTGTCCCTCTTGAACTGGGGAGCCCAGAACCGGATGCAGTATTCCAGTTGTGGCCTCACCAGTGCAGAGTAGAGGGGGAGAATGACTTCCCTCGACCTACTAGCCACGCACTTCCCTATGCAGCCCAGGATTCTGTTGGCCTTCCTGGCCACAAGAACACACTGCTTGCTCATTGTCATTTTGTTGTCTACCAGGAGCCCTAGATCTTTCTCTTCAGAACTTTTCTCCAGCAAATCCACACCTAACCTGTACTGGTGCCAATCTCTTCTTCTTTAGACTGAACAACCCCAGCTCCCTCAGCCTCTCCGCATAAGACTTACTCTCCAGACCCCTCACAAGATTCATTGCCCTTCTCTGGACCCTCTCCAACACCTCAATGTCTTTTTTGTGGTAAGGGGCCCAAAACTGGACACAGTACTCAAGGTGGGGTCTCACCAGTGCCCAGTACAGGGGGGACGATCACCTCTCGGGTCCTACTCGCCACACTGTTCCTGATACAGGCCAGGATGCTGTTGGCCTTCTTGGCCACCTGGGCACACTGCTGGCTCATGTTCAGCTGACAGTCGACCAACACTCCCAGGTCCTTTTCTGCCAGGCAGCTCTCCAGACATTCTTCCTCACACCTGTAGCGCTGCCTGGGGTTGTTGTGACCAAAATGCAGGACCCGGCACTTGGCCTTATTGAAACTCATCTTGTTGGTCTTAGCCTATTGATCCAGCCTGTCCAGATCCCACTGCAAAGCCTCTCTACCCTCCAGCACGTCGACACAGCCACCCAGCTTGGTGTCGTTTGCAAACTTACTGAGGGTGCACTCGATCCCCTCGTCCAGATCATTGATAAAAATGTTAAAGAGAACAGGTCCCAGTACCGAGCCCTGTGGGACACCACTCGTGACCGGCCACCAACTGGACCTGACTCCATTCACCACCACTCTCTGGCCTGGCCCTCCAGCCAGTTTTTAACCCAGTGGAGAGTATACCCATCTAAGCCATGAGCAGCCAGTTTCTCCAGGAGGATACTGTGGGAGATTGTATCAAAGACCTTGCTAAAGTCCAGGTAAACAACATCCACAGCCTTTCCTTCATCCAGCAAGTGGGTCACTTTGTCATCGAAGGAGATCAGGTTTGTCAAGCAGGACCTGCCCCTCATGAACTCATGCTGGCTGGGCCTGATCA
Organism: Calidris pugnax; assembly: GCF_001431845.1. Lineage (NCBI taxonomy): Eukaryota > Metazoa > Chordata > Aves > Charadriiformes > Scolopacidae > Calidris > Calidris pugnax. The sequence continues at coordinate 4,197,364 of NW_015090911.1, read as the reverse complement.
CCTGAGTGTCCTTCATGTGCTGCATAATGGCACTCAGATGATCTGTTCCATGACATTCCTAGGCACCGAGGTCAGACTGACAGGCCTGGAGTTCCCCGGATCATCTTTCTGACCCTTCTTGTGGATGGGCGTCACGTTTGCTAGATGCCAGTCAGCTGGGACCTCCCCAGTTTGCCAGGACTGCTGGTAAATGATGGAGAGTGCCTTCGCAAGCACTTCCACCAGCTCCCTCAGTACCCTTGGGTGAATCCCATCTGGGCCCATAGACTTCAGGTGGATAAGGTCTAATGAGATAATATTTCTGCACCATGTAAGTGTCAATGTGCACCATTAAGTGGGGGACATCAAATTATGTTGTTAACAATTCATAACTCTCTGTAACTTAAACATACCTAGCAACAACCTTATGTTAGAAACAGATAATACTCAAGGTTACCTGGTCTCAGCTTAATTGTAAATAACAGCCCTTTTCCTTGATGAAATCAGCCACAAGAGGGAAAGATGTTCACAAAATTAACCAATTGATTTTACAAATTTGAGGTCGCTAAAATAAATATTGTGGTAGATTTAAGTATAGGACATTGATGCTGTTTGGAAAGACTGCATTTAAAAGAAAACAAAAACCCAGCATTTTGGCTTTGCAACACAGTAATTTAAAACAACCCATGAGGATATTGCACATCATCCTAACTTGCTGTGTCCCTCTAAAAAATGAAGTGCTTCTTCTGAGGGCGTGATAATTGCACAGCCACAGGGTGCAGGATTTCACTCAATGTCCTACCAGCAGTGCTGTGGATTATGCTTCAGGAAACACAGGGACATATAGATTTCTTCTTCTCTGTCTTCCTCTGGCAAATAAAGATGGGACAGCACAACATTTAAAAGGATGGGGCAAAAACTTGAATTGATAGCATCCTTGAAAACAGAGGGATTTTCTTCTGCTTAAGTATATGTACACTGTAATCATCATGCGCTATCAGTAGATAGAAATTGGAATAAAATTCAGACTTTCTGAAGTGGAAGTCTAGATAATGTGAAAGAAACTCTTCATTTTACCCCCCAAAAATGAAAGAATATAAAAAAATTGAGACGATGCATTACTATGCTCTGCCCTTACACCCATAGACTTCTTACATAATCGGTTCCTTGCTAAGACCTTCACTGGAGCTCAGTGACCAAAAGGGGACAAAGTAGACCTCTCCAGAGGAATATAAATAATCCTTTAGAAAAAAATGAAATGAACTCAAGATAATGGGAAAACACCAGAGAGAGACAACAAGAAAATTTGCCAGAGAGGGTTGCCAGGGTCATGTTATATGTCCATTTTAAAGCACTTCTATACATATTTATTCAGTTATATTCCCCATATCAAGATCCTCAGTCTGTCTCTGTAAATCAAAGGTAGTCTTTCCATCAGCCTTAAAGGATACTGGATTCAGGACCAAAAGATGTGCACTAATGGTTATTTTCTATTATTAATTCTCCGTGATGAGCACACTCAAAATACATCCTGTTACAGGTTAAGCACACTGCAAATATAAAAAAGAAACACTTGCCAGTCTTTTTACTGAGGTCCAATCAGCCATATAATTTATTCAGAAATAGTTGCATGCCCTCCAATGCTCACTTTTTGACTGCAGCTGTTGGTGAAGCCTTAGAGGTCTGAAGCAGCAGTGGCCTAATGTGACAAATATCTAGTTTCAGAACAAAACGAGCTTTAAGTGCTCTCATTCTCTTCAGTAAAATCTGAAGTAGCCCTGCTCTTCAGTCATAGCAAGAGAGGTCTGGACTCATTTCTGCTGTTAGCTCCAAAACCATAGGTGGTACCAAAGTATGGTAGCAGCAAGGCTGTTGTCCTGCTGTACTGGTCCATCTGTGACAGAGTAAACTGGGAGACAGTCACAAAAAAAAAATTGTGATTTAGCCTCTTCTACAGCTGCATTAGAAGTTTCATTTTCTGGAAGAAAAAGGTATTTTCAAAATTTTTCTAATGTCTTAACACAATGGTAAATACTTGACCCACCTCAGATTCTCCTTTTCTAGTCACAGCAACCCCATTTTCCATGGATACTGGTGCCTCTTTAAAGAAGCAGTCTTTCTTATTTTTGTAAGTGCAGAAAATAATGCATTTTTTTCTACTGAAATCATTTTAGTTGGTGTTCTGTTAAATTATTTGGTTTTGATATTTTGAAAGGAAATCTTTGAGCAACAACAAACACATGTTAAATCCTCAACTATTGCTCCCTGACTGTATTTTATTTTCATCATCTTTAAATAAATGTTCTGTCATTTTCAGGTTTCCTCACACCCTGTTATACAGTCATCAGGCTGAGCCTTTGTTTCTTGTGCTATAATGTTTGTTTGTCTAGTAAGACTTTTCCATAATTGGCAACAAAACTTCAATAATCCTCAACTAAGAGCCTATTCCCCCATTCTCAATCAGTTCAAATAATCTTCAGTTTGCTGCAATCTGCCTTCATTTAGATAGACTCCCGAGAACAATACATAATGGGAATTGGTATTCTTGTAAAAATCAGAATCACTTGAAGTACCACATGCTTTTATGTCTATTCACTGCAGATATACAGTCAGTCCAAGACCTCCAGTCACTTCAAATTGTTCTGATAATTACCATTCAATACCTAATTTTAAATGTCTATGCATTGTCCATTTAATATTGGAAGAGCTTTGGTGAATTCTGGTGAACCAGGATGCAAGTATTGACTAAATGTAGCGAACTGTTTCTTTGCAAAGCCCTATTAAGGTAGTTAAATATATTGCTTATTAGTGCAGTAAATAGGCTTTATCACACTACCGGAGGACATTTTTGGTATTTTGTTTCCCTGGAACTTGTTTCCTATATTGAGCTTAAACTTGTTTCACAAAACATTATATGGGATACCTTTTGATTCTACTTTGTTTCAAATCAGTATTTATTAGCATTATTTCTGCTGTAATGCAGTCTATGTAAAGACAAGTAAGAAATTTCCCAATATGGCTGTTGATATTAGAAGTTCTTATTAAGCTAAATACATTTTATATTGGTGTTTACACATGGGATTGATTTAAACAGATGATAAATAAAACATATATAGTTTTTAAATCAGCAAAGGACTGTTTTTTTCTCTGTTTATACCTATACGTTTGCTTTAAGCTATATGCAATTTCTAAAATACAGAGGAATGTTACAGTTACATGAAGATTTTTTTTAATTATTAGTTAATGCAGAAAAGTTAAATATCTACAAGTAAAATAAATACATTTTCTTACTTTTCCTTGCTAAAAATAAAGGTGAGAGAGGAAAACCCTTTAAGTTAACAATATTTTTTTTTTTAATAAAAGAAATATAATTTTAGGAAATACTTTATTTTAATTCTTTGAAACAAATTCTGCAGAAATTTACACTGCAGAGGTGTAAGGGCATAGAAAAGGATAAAGTATGATGGACTATATCTCCTGAAGTTAATATCTTGCAAAATTTCCATAATATACCATCATTTCATACCATCATAATACCATCATTTGCTTCAGCTATCATTATGGTACTAAAGGAATGTAGAATTTGGTCTGTGACTGTGGCCAAGCAGATTCTGCTTTCCCATGAAGGGCAGAAGCTGAAGGGCCATGAAATAGGCTGTCTTACCACAAAATTTACTCATTGGTCCAAGATATCACCAAGACGTCTGCTCCAATGTTACTTCAAATACCCTGGCTTAGATCACTTACAATTTCCTTGAGGATAAAAAATAATATTAAAAAAAAACAAAAGCAGCATTGAGCTGTAAAATGTTCAGTTTCAAGCAACATGTCTTATATCTGCCAAGTCTAAAGGTCTAACTTCAGAAAGGCAAAGCAGAGATAAAGGGCAGCAGGGAGGGACAAAATGCTTCTGTAGAGAGTAACACTGAAGGAAATTTAATGTATTATGGAATGTCACGAGGCCATATGGCCCTGGAGGAAACTGTAGATCAAAGTTTCAGATTTAAAAGAGAAAATTAGTTCGTAGTACCTGTGTATTCAACTATAGTTCTGAGAATTATTTTTCATTAATTTCTTAAATTTGAGCAACTGTGTAAAAAATATACCATACTTTGAAATAAAATACCCATATTTCAGCTTTACCATTTGCATAATGGTTCCCCCAAACATATTAGTACATGATAGAAATCAAACTGTCAAGTGAAAGAACAAGTAGCATACAGGTTACATAAAACAGTAAACATGGAGTAAGGAGGAAAGTAAAGATACTGAGTTTTTTCCAACTAATTAATATTTAATACTCCACTTACATAGATTATGAATGAGTTGCAAAGTTTGCAATTTGTAAACTAACTTTTGTTTTGCAAATGAGGAAAGAAAAAAATTAAAGTGTTCATTGTGTGGTGACACAATGACATGTAAGAAAAAGAAGTAGCTTAATAAGAATAAAAATAATATCTATATCTTCAACACACTTCTTTTTGCCAAAACACTCATATTCCTGTCTTTTTTTTCTCATAGATTATATACAAGTGTTAAAGAAATTCTTACTAAAGGAGAAGTACGATTGTAATTGCTGTATCTGGGCCTATTACATTTGTTACAAGAGCTTTGAAAGGCTCACATAATTAGTGTTTGTAAATCATGTTGGTGCAATCAGAGTGCAATTACAGAATTGCAAAGTGTTATTCTTATTATTACTTATTATTATTATCTTCACATCAGCATACCCACTAAAGACATGTGAGTTAAATTGTAATTTGATATCAAGGTTTCTGACATATAAGCGAACTAGTTCAACTTTTGCTCTTTCAGTTTATTACCAGACCAGAGATGGACAAAGAAATGGCTGGTGAAACATTGTGTTGCGTGTTGTTATGGAACTTTCTCTCATTTTGAGTGGAGGAGTGATTATAGTTTATTTGTGTTCTCTACTGACAGAAAAATCACAGAATCACAGAATCACAGAATTATCTAGGCTGGAAGAGACCCTTGGGATCATCGAGTCCAACCATCTACCCTACTCTACAAAGTCCTCCCCTACACCATATCCCCCAACACCACTTCTAAACGTCTCTTAAACACATCCAGGGATGGTGACTCAACCACCTCCCTGGGCAGCCTATTCCAATGCCCTACCACTCTCTCTGTGAAGAATTGTTTCCTAATGTCCAGTCTAAACCTACCCTGGTGCAACTTGAACCCATTACCCCTTGTCCTATCATCTGTAACTTGGGAGAAGAGACCGACCCCCACCTCTCTACACCCTCCTTTCAGGTAGTTGTAGAGAGCAATAAGGTCTCCCCTCAGTCTCCTCTTCCCCAGACTGAAAAAACCCAGATCCCTCAGCCTCTCCGCATAAGACTTACTCTCCAGACCCTTCACAAGCTTCATTGCCCTTCTCTGGACCCACTCCAGCACCTCAATGTCTTTCTTGTGGTGGGGGGCCCAAAACTGGACACAGTACTCAAGGTGGGGTCTCACCAGTGCCCAGTACAGGGGGATAATCGCCTCTCCGGTCCTACTCGCCACGCTGTTCCTGATACAGGCCAGGATGCTGTTGGCCTTCTTGGCCACCTGGGCACACTGCTGGCTCATGTTCAGCCGACAGTGGACCAACACTCCCAGGTCCTTTTCTGCCAGGCAGCTCTCCAGACAGGCTTCCCCAAGCCTGTAGCACTGCCTGGGGTTGTTGTGACCCAAGTGCAGGACCCGACACTTGGCCTTGTTGAACCTCATTCCATTGGTCTCAGCCCATCCATCCAGCCTGTCCAGATCCCTCTTCAAAGCCTCTCTACCCTCCAGCAGACTCCCACCCAACTTGGTGTCGTCTGCATGGACTTGTTATGCCAGTTTGTGAAAAACCTTGTATCCACACCTGTTTTATATGGGCAAAGACATAATTGCCATCTTATCAGCCTCACATTATTTTTCTGCATCTAATTGTGTAAACAGTTTATAGTCGGCTATTTAACCGTGGCTGGTTATATACAATATTTTAGAATGTAAAAGTTCAATGTGTGTGCCACATGACAGAAAGAGAAAAGATTAGGTGGTCTGTAGAATCTGAGTCTAATTCTGCATTTTTCAGCCTTTGGTCTTTTAAGAGATTTTGTCTTTGGCCAGACTAGACTAACTGTAACAGCAATATTTCAGCACATCTCTGTTTTCAGTCTATAAGGAATAGAAGTCAATGCAATCAGATATACATGAAAGTATCAGTGCTTAAAGCACAGAATTGATTGGTATCATGGGCGTCTCCAATGTATTTCCCTTCCCTAAGGCAAGATCAGCTATTTCTATGTAATTTCTGATGGATGTTTTTCTAATTTGTTCTTAAAGACCTCCGGTGTTGGAGGAACCATAGCCACCCTTTGCAATCTGTTTCAATACTTCGTGATCTCTGTAATTTAAAAAGTTGTGGTTATTGAAGTAGTCTTATCCTTGCTGTAATTTGTCTACTGTTACTTCTCTCCACTAGGGGCACTCTAAACTCCAGAGCATTTTCTACAGAATTACTGTCTCTAGCCAATTGTGATCCATCTGTCTACTGCATGTAGTGTCTTCTTCCCGCCACTCTTTATTGAAAAACATCATGGTTTTTGCCTCAGTTTGATAGCTAAATTCTGATATGATCTGCTGACATATTAAATTTTTAACAGTGTGATCATTACTTTTAATATGCAAGCGCTCTCATATCCGTCAACTATTTAGGCTGTCTGGACCCATAGGAAGTCTTGAAGAAATTCTCTGAAGTAATGTACATTACTTTGACTTGCTTGTTTTTGACAAATTCGGGATGGATGCTGATCATTTCTTTATTCCTTTATGTTTTTTTATGTCACTGGTTATGCGCTCCATCATTTTTCTCAGAATCAAAATTACAGTGACTGACCCACAATGCCCACTTTACCAATTTTTTTCTTATATATATAAGGAAAAATATATTTAAAAATAAATATAGGTATATGTATTTATATTTCTAGATATTCTCATACCTAATGACAGGAAGATTTCTTACATAATGGCTTAGACACATTTGTTTTGATTTGATTGAGTAGTCTAACTTTTTCTGTCCTTTGGTTATTATTCCGTTGATGCTCTTATGAAATGTAACAGCTTCCTATAATTTAATCAAATGACTGAAAGTTTTTTTTCAGTGAAGCTTTTTTTAAAAAATGATATTATGTATTCTAGTTGTCTAAATCTGTCAATAGTTTCTTTCCCTCTCTAACAGAAGAATTGCCATGATATGCTCTTTTTAGCTCAGTAATAATAAACTAAATTATTTTGGTTTTGTGGTCTTCATTTGTTTGTGCTTTTTATTTCTCTCCACATGGTCATGAAATAGTTTGTCTTGGCTAGTTTTTGTTTCCTTTGTTCTTATATTTAGGATTACTAATGAGCCAAATGTAGCTTCACTTTTCTAAATTAGTTCTCAATTCCACAATAATTTCTGTGTATATCTTTATTGTTGTTCTTTACAGAATTACATCTTAACATCTTTTGCCCATTTTTTCAGCCTCTCCATAATCCTATCTACAAAGTTTATTAAACTTTGATGGGATTGATTGATGACTGTTTGATGGGATCTCTCTTGATAGGATCCCAACCACCCACTTGAAGCAGAACCAACACCAGACAAGGCCAGCTGTGACTTTGTTTAGCTGAATCTCGAAAACTCATATGATGAAAATTCAACAAGTTCTCTGGGAAACGCTAGTAAGGAAGATTTTCCTCATGTTCAACCTGAACATACTAAGCCACACTTTATTGTTGTTTGATGTTGTTTTACTGTCTTTGCTAAAACAGAAGAGCTTGGCTCTGTAGTGTCTATAACTGCCTTTCAAGTATCTATAGGGTCCTGTGCATGTTGGTTGTGACTGGGGAATATATAACTTTTTGTTGTCTCACTGGTGCTGAACCCTTACAGGCAAGCAGAACAATATTGCTGATTTTGATCTCAAATCCTGCCCTATGAATCATCTTTGTTGAACATGCAGGCAGCTGGGAATTAGCATATATTAAATCACCTTGAAAGGAAAGAAGTGTTGCCAGACCAAATTCTCACAATCTAGCTGTGCTCTGTATGAGATGCTTCTGTCAATCTACTGATATTTAAAACCAGTCAAGTATTAAAACTACTTCAGTATCAGTTACAAGACTCTGGAGCCATTAGGTGCTAGTACTTTTCAGATGCACACGCAAAAACTGATTAAGATATTTTGCATGTCTGCTTAAATAGACAAATTAAAAATAACAAGGAATGATCCAGTAAAATTCCTCAGTATACATTAAGTTATAAAATTAATAATTAAACAATATGGATAGCTGGCCTGTGGTCAGCCCTTTATGATATGGATGCAAGTTGACCCAAAAGTACAACTTAGCCATCAGCAACCATCAAGTCAAAAATTACTAATGTTATGTTCATTTTCTTCTGTATGTATCAAAGACTCTTCTGTCACAGTTATCAGACAGTCTAATCTTAAGGAAATCGAATGTTCCTTTATAATAAATGAAATATGAGTCCCTTTGGAGGAAAACTGATACTCACTGTGAATGGTTAAATCACTGAAACACACTAATGATCAAACATTTAAGGAAAAAAGTCTTTCATTTTATCTTCCCTACAAAATCATGTTCCTATGAAGTTAATAAGGCCAGCATTCAAAGACAATGATAATATTGCTGATATAGTCATTGATGCAGACACACACAATTGGACAAGACAATGTGGAACGAAAAGAATAATTTGCTTACTGGTTTCTGCATCAACTGTAACCACTGATGAAAAAAATTGAAAAAAGATACCACTCAGAAAAGCTACAGTCCTCACAGTGCCCAGTTCATTAAATCACTGGTTTCAACATGAAATTATTTTTCTTATTTTTAAAGAAAAAGAAATACATAAAATATTAGGCTACATAAGGAATAGGATGAAAGAATGGCTGAAAACTATATACAGTAATTGTCTAAGCTGATGGTACATCAGTGGGAAAATATCATGTTAAATTCCAAAATGTATACAAAAAATTAATATCTGAAAAGTCTGTTCATGCCATTAGGGCTTCTTTAGGGAGGAAGGAACTATGATATAGAATACCATACAGGCTGATAATACACACTGGATTGTTGACTCCATTTCATTAAGGAAAAACAAGAACTTTTCAAAAAAGCTGATCTTTAAATATAGTTCAAAAGTGATATGTCAGTACCTTCAAGGTCATGTTTATCATCTCTCTGTGAAGTTCCTTACCTCCTAGTTCCTTTGGAAATGAAACCGAGAGATTTCAAAATATTGTCAAGCAAAAAGTGATGCAATAGAGAAGTACATTTAGAATTACAACCAACTCACATGGATCACCTTCAGAGAAGTTAATAATTTTGATCTAGCAGAAGCATTTCTCTCTGTTTAGGAAGCCTGGAAATATGGTGAAACACCAGAATAAGTATTGAGGAATGCAAGTTTGGTTCTTAATTCAGTCATCTCCTTACAACACGTTTTGAAAATTGAACTGCCAAATAGTTTTTAGGCAAGGGGAAGTGTAAAACAGAGTAACTATAATTAATTGACTAGGAAATATGAAGAGAAATGCTTTTGTATTTGCAAACTAAATAAAAATGTTTCAATGAAATAGGTATTAAAATAAAATTAACATTGCATATTAAATGTTCTACTGTTTTTTTTTCTTTAATTTTAATCAGTTTGCCAGTGTACATGGAAATTTTTAAATGATGAATTATTTTTTTTTAATAAACTCAATAAATAAAAGAAGAAATGAAAATGATAGTAACTTAGTGTAGCTGGGAAATACAAAAATAAGTGCAAATTCCTTAAGTTAATTTTTATATTAATACTGTTAAATTGACACCCATCTGTGTTTAGTCCTGTCATTTGATTTAGAAGTGTTGTATTTTGTTAATCTGTTTCTAATTGGAATCGAAAAACAAATAAAAAGCTGATTCTGCCAAAAAGAATGGAAGAGTTTGGATCAATATATCTATATTGGTTTATAATCATATCCTAGACTACATTGGTGCAAATTTCCTCTATAAAGGACCTCTTTTTATGGATTTGTGGATGTGTAAGTTGCAGGCTGCAACATTTCTGTTGTTGTGATATGAATTCTTTTAACAATCTGATTTATGTCTACCTCTTAAGATTTGTGATCTGTCAAAGTTGTCTGAGCAAAGCACCCAGGGCTTTTCAGAAGACTGTGGATTATTAATAATCTTCTAACACTCTCCCTCCCCCTCATTTCAAACACAATACAAACAAACTTCTTTTCATAGGAGAGCACCAAGTTTGGTGGCAGGTAAATAACTTCCAAAATATGCACCAGTTCTGTCAAAAAGGTGCATTGCAAACTGACCACATTTATTAGTTAACTAACAAACCCAATATCTAGAGCAGAGATATAGTGCTTGAAGCCCTCCAGCTGATTTTAAAGTACAGTGCAATTTCAGAAAGTGTTACCATTTTATTATATTTTGTAACTACTATGATATTTCTATTACAGAGGAGTGAACACTCATAAAAGATGTCAGACTGGCAGTACTGGAAATCAGAAGCCTTCAGTTTAATCCAGAGAAGACTTGGAGTGAAGGAATAGGTAAAAGCCAGTCTTCTCAGAGGGATGCATCTCTGGTTTTTACTGTTGTCTCTGGAGGGAGCACATCAGCATTGGGGTAATCTCCCCACCGCTGTTTTCAGTGGCTGTAGGACTGAATTATTTTGGATTTCGCAGCTATGAGAGGACAGCCATGTGCACTTAGTTTCTACTCTCTCTTTAAAAACTACCATAGCTAGAAAATGAGTCAAATTGCATATATTTGCTGAACTTTCTCCACATTTTTTCATCAACATTCTACTGATTTGTGGCTGTCCCAGTCCACAAAGACTACTGTCTAAATCAATGTAATAATACTGACTCTGTCCCTTGAACAATGATCTTCAATTGTAGTCACATAAAAAGTCCAAAGATCATTTCAGAGACAGATAAAAAAGACGAGCAGACATCTAGCTACATAAAAGGAGAAGCATTTATAAAATACCCATGGTATAAAAGTGTACAATAATTAAGAAGAGAAAACAGAAAGTACATCAACAGAAATCACATAACCTATTTACAGTTAATGCTTCACTCACCATCATGAATTAACAACTTTTTCTAGGGATACCAATATCATAGTAGGCTGAAATCAGAAGTGATATTTAAGGGTGTTAAGTCATTACAAACTCTTATGCAGAGTACGAGCAACACTAGAAAAGGTAACAGTGATGTGACTCATAACAAAATTTATTTTCGATACCCCATGGTATTGGTGAGTGTCTGAGTCAGAACTTACCAACTTTAGTTGGTTAACATTAGGATGACAATCTAAGAGATGGTACATATCATACCACTTTTCCCATTTATTTAGATTGCTGTTTCAGTTTGTCCCAGTGAGATTATCCATGTAAAGATGAAACTGGTTATGAGAAACAGAACAGTGTAAACAAAGGACCACAGATGTCAAGGTTAGAAACGTCATTTTTTGAATTCCATTCCTAAGAACCTCTCTGCTGATTCTTTTCTTATTTCATGAGAAAATGTATTTCTGGAAACATCCATGTAGGATAGTGACAACTAGGTTAGGGATAGAGCTGGGAGCTAGAGTAGAGTTGCAGGGAGTTCCTTTTTCTCTGTGCTCATACATCATGGTGTAATTCTGATCCATGACTTCAATATTTCTCTTCATTTCTTCCTTCTTCTGTGAAAAAGCTACCAGATTTAAAGAGCTGCTCACTTTACACTCTGTATATGTATTTGAAAATGAAAGAGAAAACAATTATTGTTGATGGGAAAAATAGAACTTTGTTGTATGGCTTCCTCGCATGTGAAATACTGTAAATCCAGCCCTGGAGCCAGCAGAGTGTATGGACTCCACAGGGCTGGAGTGTCAGTAAGCATTAGTGTTTCTGGTGTTGAACCAGCAAATGTTCACCTATCAGCTGCACAAATGCAGACTGTCCACTGGAAAGACCCCCATCAAAGGTAGCAAGACTGGTATCAAGAGCTATGCAATTATCGGGTGGTTACTCACCTGGAGTACTGATGACAGCTCTCCCTTTGGCACTGTCAAGCAGTGACACCCTTTGTCTTACAGGACAGATGGATGTTCTTGCAGATGGAGCTCCTGGGTATACCATGCTGGAGGAGGAGCTTCCCATGGTGCCATGTGCACTGCAATGTAAGCAGGCTGGAAATCAATTGTGAGAGATTGCAAATCACCTGCATTCTTCAGCATATATACAACCTTTATTTCCAGAAGGTATTAAATTGTCTCCCAGATTACATGTTTGCACCAGTAAATATGACACCATCAAAACCTTCTTCTTTATTAGTCTCTCTATGGAGATAACATAGCAGGCAGTATAGCTGGAGAGAGAAACCTCAGTTGCTTAAAATAAATAAATAAATATCAATAGTCAGTAATTGAATTTAAAGACAATATGTAAAGACTCATTGTGATTAGATCATGTGGCATTTCTGTGCTTTAATCTGAATACAGCAGTATTCTGTTTGTTTCTTTGTTAGTGTTTTTTCCCCTCAGATGCTTAAATTATATCTGATTCTTTTCATATTAGGGCCTCAAAGCATAAATGTAAGATCACAACACCTCTGTTGTGCACAGAAGTATCAGTCACATCAATTTTTTTCCCAAGGCAAGCAGAAGCAGAGCCTTCAAAGTAATTGTCCAAGGCCTGCCAGAAAATTGACTATATTCTTAATAAATTAAGAATTGTTACTTGCCAGAGTAACAATACCCCTTTATCTAACAGCCTGAAACAGAAAGTACCCTGATGGTGTCAGTGGAATTATGTGATGTCTCGGTTGCAAAAATTTTTCAATGAATTACCTGGAGCACACTGGACTGTAGAATCCCACAAACATTACTCTTTTTATGAATATATGCCTATATGTAATGGATAATTTAATTTATATATACATATATAAAATGAATAATATAAAATAAGGACAAAAATTTGAAAAAGCTCTGTGGCATAAAAATTCCAATTTAATTATTTTGAAGTGGAAACAGCAGTAATCTCACTGTATGTCACCTTCTCATTTTCACTGCATTATCCGTTTCAAATGATTCATTTTGAAGTATTCTGGATACTTCGTATTCTATTTAAATTCTATATCATGCTTAAAATGAGATCTGGAGGGGAGGTGTCAGAAAAGAAGCTTTAAATAGCCATATGGAAATACATATATACCCAGCTGCAAATAGAGGTACAAGATGATACAGACTGTCTGGAGCTCAGGAAGAAACGGGAGTCTGGGCAACAGAGCTGTCCAGGAAATGGTATCATTAAGCAAACATCTTTCTATAAACAATTAGCTTGTATTCCTTACAGTAGACATACAGTTGATCAGAATTTTTCAGAAACAGAGAGACTGTGACATTAGATTTGTTGAGAGTAGACAAACAGCAATACTGAAACTGAATTGACACATGAATACCCTTCTTATGTACACATATAGTTTAACTGCCACCAAAATTATTGTGGAGTTAAGAAATTGTGAATGGTAGCAGTGACATAAAATTAAAAAGAAGGAAATAGGAGATAATGATACATATTCACAGACTGCATCTTGTAATGATTATTCCTTCCTGGTTAACCAAGAAAGTAAAAGATGAAGAGAGCATAGTCCTAATCTATCTTTTCAGTTCAACATTTTTTATTTTGGTTAATTACTGCTTCAGTGTATATGTTGTATATTATTTTTATCCCATTGGTTTTCTGCATTGTAGTCTGGGAATGGTACTTTTCTACAAAGATATGTTGTACAGTGCTAAAATGCAATGTTTAAACCACTGTCGCTGTGAGACCAGATTCCAAATGCAACCCTTTGGAAGCAACCACTCCAATGTTACTGGAGCAGCAGGAGTTGCAATCTTGCAAACTTGTTTTTAGCATTTCCTCTCAAGGAATGAAAGGACCTTGTTATTCCAACGGCCTGAGCATCATCTTTGTGTGAAACACATGATGTAGGTCAATAAAGGTTACCTGTTCTCCAAAGTCCACACAGAAACAAATGGACCAGCTCTGAATATGAAATAATTTGTTTTAGTTCCTTCAATAAAAAATATTTCCGTGAAGCCACACAACTTCTAAACTGTCTGAACATCAGGTTTAATCTGCTGACAGACCCTAATAGAAACTACCTTCAATGTCAGCTGAATACAGCCCTTACTAAAGACCAGAAGCAAGTTTATTCATAGCCTCTTCTGAGCTTTAGAGGCTATTATTTTAAGTAAAGCTAAATACAAGGGTAATTTTTGTCTCCCACATTTATTTAATTAAACATGGTTCATAAACTGCCATTATTAATACTAAATCACCATTAAAAATCTCTGTAACATTAAATTAACCTTTGATTCTACATTTTTCCTTTTGTCATATTTGATAAATCTTGCAAGGGGATTAATGGATATGATTTAACTAGAGACAAACAGCCGTATGCAAAGTACAACAGGAAGTACAATTTCTTGCTATATGATTCTGAAAAGAGTCAGCATTACAAATTCAATGCAGTTGCTAGAGGCATGCTGATTTTGAGATCTATGCTGGGCTTCTTATAGCATGCTATTTCTGTAATGTTCAACTAATGGAATGCTATGACAGATTCTAGTTCAAATCAAGCCAAATTCCTCAGTGTTTAACTATGGATCATTTCATCTTACTCTCTGTAAGATTCATTCTGTGTCAATCACTTTATCCTTCATCATTGATCACTAATGATCGTTGATCATCATTATCCTTCAAGATGGAAATAACTCACGACTTTTAAAGTTAAATTCCCTTTTTTTTTTTGTCTAGCCACTCTTTCTTGCTATGGCCCTGACTAAGCAAAGGAGTCTCCAGTTATGCACGATGCTTTCTTGACGAATTATTATACTTTCTCGATTACAAATTGTAAATGTCATCTTTATCAATCTTATTTTGATTAAATAGGTCATCAAAACCCTTACACTTTCCATTGCAAGACACATTTTGTAGATTTTTCTGGTTTGTTCCTTTTTATTTCATCACCTGCTTATAACTTCCTCTCTAAGATATAAGCACAGGATCTCCATCCAATATTCCATCACCCATTTCAATACTGTCACATGTACAGGTGGTATAATTACCATTTATCTGCATTATTGTTAGGAATTTTTGCCAAAGCTGGCAGGTGAAGCTAGAGGCAGGGTTTTGTTTTTGACTACTCTTAGTGGTATCTGACTCAAATGCACTTCACTAATTAACCAATTCTGATCACTCTGCTGGCTAGCCTGGCCTTTATGTGCCATCCCACATTTCTAAGAGTTTTTTCTATGGCAATTCCATTTTCAAGCAGTGAACATAAAGTAGGTATATGGAATTCTGGCCCATACAATGATGATTTTCCATTAACAAACACTTAAAAGGTTTTGATTAGCAAATTCACAACCCATTTAACATGTGAACTATAGATATTCACAATTTTTTAAAAAATCATCTTCTCATCTGATATAAACCAAATGTCGCACCAAAGTCTACATGTATTACATACACACAGCTACCTTTATCAACCAAATTTGTAATCTTATCAAATAATGACATCTAAACTATTTGAAAATAGCTATTTTCCATAAAACCACATTGACTGGCATGAATTACGGTATTTTTTTTTTTCTGATTCTCTATTAATGGAAAATCATATTGAGTTTTCCATTATATTGTCTGAGTTTGATGTCTGGATAACTGGTCTATAATTAACAGGATTATTTAGTTCATCCTTTATGAATATAACTACCACACTAGCACTCTTTCAGAAATCTAGGGTTTTATAGAATTAAAAGTTTTCTTTAAAGTTATGATTTTCATTTATTTATTTATTTATTATTTCAGTTAAATACTCAAATATTCCTGGTGGAAATTTATCTTAGTATGCAGATTTTAAATGTCTATATTTCAGATATAAACTGTGAAGCTAGTTATTACCCTCCTGTGATAGAGGTATCTCATTCTCTGCAGTGATGTTGTTGAACAAACATATATCTTTTTTTTTTTTTCATTTCTTCATGTTTGTTACATTTTTGTTTCATGTTTTTTTGAGTTCTATTTCCCACCATCACTGAATCAGGCTGGTTCTGTAATGAGGGTTATAATTTTTCTCAATAGTGAACAACTCCATGTTTTCTAAATAACTATCACTTCAATAAATACTTTTCTTTCTATACCTTTTCTTGCCATCAGTTTCATATGGACTCTTCATGTTTATGTTTGTGTGTATGTTCATTCAGTGGTAAATAACATAATAATCACGAAGTTTGGGTTTGCAGTAGAATATTCTGATGGCTGAATAATTTTGCCAAGTCTTGCAAATGCTTAACTGGGAAGTGACATTTCTGTGATCAACTTGAGGTCACTACTTTTTCTTTTCATCATTGGTCTGTGTTACTTCTTCATGGGGAGAGAAACTATTTTTAGGAGTAATCAGGCAGCAACAACAGACATTCTGATGCTATTAGACCTAGGAAGGGCATGCTGTGTTACTTGAGAGTGTTTCTCCCATTTCTGTATAATTTTAGTCAGAGAAATTGTTCCAATTATGATGAGGAAACACGGATGCGAAACTTCCAACACATGAGATTGTGTCTAAACTCAGGAACTATAAATGCACAGTTCATCTCTAAAAGAAACACTACGCAAACATTCAGTTACTATAACAACAGCTGCATCACAAATTCATACCCTGATTTGCCCCAGTAAGGTGCTTATTAAACACCTTTTGTTATAGTAGAATTATGATTGTATTTTCAAATGCCTGGAATGTGTTGCTATTCACAGGCCATGCATGAGGCTATGCAAGGTCACTGTTTCAGCATATGAAAGAACATAAGTAAGACTCTTTCTCTACTCTCCTTCACTGTTTGCTGCAAATACAGCTTCCTGCCTCAACATTATCCCTTTTTCATATCTTTAATCCCTTGCTATGTTTGAATCCATTAACGAAGTTGTGCTTTCTATTGGGTTTGACAGCTGTTTTTTTTGCACTCTTATACTACTTGCCTAACCTTGTTGAGTGGGTTCTCTGTCATGAAGTTGGTTTTCTGCATGGACCACCTGCAACAAACCTGTACTTCTTTCCCACCTGCACAGCTGGGTTGCACAACCTTGTTTTACATAGTACATTCTGAGTGTATCCTTCTCCTTACTGCATGTTGTCTCCCTCACATTGCTGCTGTCTCCTTTTTCACCTCTCAGACTTCTTGTGAACATGCTTTCCACCACCCTAAGCCATGGTAGTTTATGTAAAAGGAAGGATTGCTGATCGGTGGAAAGAGGAAGAAGCTGTCCTGGCAATGGGAAGGGCTTTAGCTAGAGTCTATTGTGATCCACCATAAAATATCTTATCTTAGGCACTTGCAGTTTAAGGGGTTGCAGCTCTGGCTTTTCTTTTCTTCCATGGCTCTGTTCTGGATGTAACCCATCTTCATCAATGACAGGTCAGACTCAACAGCTGCATCTGACACACACAGAGGTTCCCTGGATTCTAGGGAGAAAAATTTATTCTTCTTTCTTATTTTAAAAGGATCCTGGCTCACCGGGGTGTTAGATGCAGTAATTCAAATACTCCAATGACCAGTGGTACCTACTGTGGATCCAAGCACAATAAACAGAGGAAAGACTGTGGTCCAGAAAGCCCTGCCAAATTTTCACTCAACCAATCATCCATACCCAAATGCTCTTCCCATGGTCCAGCCTCGCTTCTCAGCTTCTTGTACCTATTTTCCCCCACATGCTATGATGGTCCTTCCTCTCTGATGCAGTGTTTGTCTCTTCACAGTCCACCCTGTCATTTTCTACTATTTCTACTATTCTCCCATCCTTCTCTTCATCGTTCTTACATGTATTTATTTTTGCATTTTAATACTCCAATTTTGTTGATTTGCAGATGTGCTCAGATTACAGTTCCACAAAATAGGAGTCCTTGGACAGAGGGAAATTGTAGCATGCCACAAAAAAATGATACAGCTTTTCAAAAACCAAACATTATGTGTTCTTCAGCTAAGCATTGAAGGCTAAGAGCTACTGCAGAAAATTTCTCCTGTCTGCCTTGGATAAGAATCTCACATCCTCAGAAAGCCTCTACCTATACAATCGTTGTATACAACCCAACTGCTTTTTCTAAATTTATTTTGACTTCCACCAAAGGATAGGAAATACACATATAAGATGTACTGGCAATAGTGAGAAGTAATAGTGACCAGTATAACAATTTGAAGTGTAATTCAGAGCTGGAAAAACAGAAGTAGTTAGAAATTGTCAACTTTTTTAGACACTTTTTCTGGGGGAGGATAAATCTTGGGATCTGCAGTATTATCCATACTCTGTTCCCCTGTTTATAACAACTGAAACAAGCATTTTGATGTTGGTGTATTTAGTAAGTAAGTAGGCTGAGGTGAGAAATGGGCAAGATTCTTCCCCACAACCCTTTCTGCTAGTACTGGTGCTTATTCTAGTGCCCTTGTCCATTAACTGGGTCAATTCTGGGAAATTAAATGAGCCAAGGACTTTGAAGTGGCACAGATTGCATTCATATGGTTAAACTGTCTTTTTAAATGTCCTATCCCCAAAAAGAAAAGCCTCATCCATGACAACTGCTGGGAAACATCCCTATCCAATTCTATTTTGCAGGTTGTGCTTGAGCACTGGCTGGAAAAGCACTAACTGGCACAGGCTAAAACTATGCTGGCATGGTAGCAATTTTTAGTTTACCTCACTGAAGCACAGGGATCTATGGGTACAGAAATATTCATTTGGGAGAAGAAGCATTAAAGAGATTTTACTGGAAAATTTAGCTAGTATCTCATCTGTCACTCAGGTCTCAGCAAGGGGCACGGCCCTTACTTAGTACCAGCAGGGCTTCACAGTTTTTGAAAATGTTTAACATTTTCAGGTAATGTTAACCAGACCTGGGTGAGCAACTCATCCCTCTTCCCCCTGAGAGTTATAAATTTAAATACCCTTTATCCAACATCAAGGGTATTTTTATTGCTCCCTTTTTAATTTGAGCATCATTGAAAAGCAGTTTGAAAAGCTGCTTGAATACCTTCAGTGCTGTGGAGAGCTGTATTTTCCAGGTTTCCTAAGCATCTGAACTCTAACAAATCCCATAGTTTTTGTCACTTATACATTTTTCTTAGCCTGCTTTTACATTTCCAGTTCCTTTCATATTGCCATGATCTGACAATATGCAATTATTATGTTTGCTTTTTATGCATAATAACCTGCAGGAGAAATCCTCGCATCTGATGAAGGATTCTGTCAAAGAGATGCTTGGACAAAACAGACTTTACTGGTGATATTCATTGCCTATAAAAAAGAATTACACGACAAACAGACATTTATTCCAGATCTAACTGCCTATTCATACAGTTCAACAGACTGTCAGATTAACTGTAATGATGCCTTCTGGTGACTTTGAATAATACAACAGTTTGCGCCCTCTCAGATTTTTTTCCCTGTTTCTGTTTAAAGGATATGTATTGGATGTCCATGTCCAGATTTTGGAAGCGAGGGGCAGCATCATCACCTGTGTGAAAAGAGCTTGAGGTTTCTCCTGGCCCAAATCTGTTTTAACTGGCAATAAATTAAATCCATTTTCCCAAGCAGAGTCTGTTTCTCTTGTGATGGTTAGTGGTAAGCAGTTTCACTGCCTTTATCTTGACCCTGAGCTTTCTGTTTGTTTTTTTTTTTTGTTTTTTTTTCCCTTGTCCCCCTAGAGGAGAAGGAAGGAAGGAGCAGCCAGTTGGGTTCCTGGCTGTTTACCGAGGCTAATCCACCTCCGTGGAATAAAAGCATAACACTTGAAAGCAGAATGCATACCTTTTTCTCATACAGAGATGTATGTTTAGCCTGTTCAATTTAAATTTAAATTTCTGCATGTAAGCTTTAAGACTTCCTGGAATTCAAAATCCCCTGAATATTCAAGGGGAAAAACAAGCTTGGAAAAACAAGCCTAGAAATACCTTGTTTGACAATACATATAACTGCACAGAATCACAGAATCTTCATGGTTGGAAGGGACCTTTGAGACCATCAAGTCCAACCACACAAAAAAACCAAACCAAAAGAAAAAGAAAACCAAACCAAAAGAAAAAAAAACACACCAAAAAACCCCACAAACAGACACAAACCAACAATCTCAGGCATTAGAACATGACCTGAAGTGCCACGTCTCTTAAATAACTCCAGGGATGGCGACTCCACCACCTCTCTGGGCAGGCTGTTCCAGTGCCTGACCACTCTCAGTAAAGTAATTCTTCCTAAAGAATTCTTCCTAAAGAATACACTGCATTCATACTTAAATAATACATATGCATTTTCTATATGATTCTTTTTAAGTGCAGGAGAATAGATCTTCATAAAACTTTTGGACAGAAAAGATGATGTTGGCTGTCATTAAACAATTTAAAAGCAAAAAGTAACAGTCTATACAGACAAAGAAAAGGTTGCAAAACCCTCTACTGGATAAGAGTAAAGAACACAGCCAAGTGAGCAACAAATCCAACCGACCCAACTGTTCCCTGAACTGTTCCACTGTGAACAACTTGCGCTCAGGCTTCTAGTAATTAAGTTGCATATAATTTGGCAAGTGACATTTTTTCTTTAACTGAAACCTAGTGAAAGCAAGTACAAATTTGTACACCACATAATCCCTGGGAGTAAGAGATTAATATTACAAGAGAAATCTTATCTTGTGTACATAATAAAATGAGAATACATTATTAGCTTGAAAAGACACAAGTTTCAGAAGAACACAAATTATTTAGAAACTGAAGATCCTATAGGTTTTAAATGAGATTTAATTTCTAAATAAAGGTGTGTCTTGTTTTTCAGCCAAAAAATGTTTTATCAACCTGTACATTCAGAATAACTAAAACAGTTTATGAATTCAAGACAATTTCAGCTAGTTGTTGGAATCAGAGGGAAAAAAAAAAAAAAGAATAATTCTTCACTGACATTTCTTAATGGAAAAACAGTTTTCTTTTTCGGGATAAAATACTGTATAATACAAACTTAACTTATACGTAAAATTAGAAAATTCTCAAAGATTTATAAGAAAATTAGCAAAGATTTTTCGGATAGTTCTTCAATAGTTTTCTGACTGTGTATGTTTGGGTTTCTACACTTGCTTTCACTTGCTTTCTCTTTCTAACTAGGAGTGATGGAAAACCTGTATTTGATTGTGAAAGCTTTTTCCAGATGTTTTATTTCCCTTTCAATTTTCATACTATTTGTATGAACCATATATAGTCACACAAATGTCACTTTAATCTTACCTAATGGTAAGTGTGAAAAAAAATTTCTTTTTTGAAACATATCAGACTTTTTTTTTCAACTTCTAGTGCATTTGTGAAAATACATCTATGTTGAAAATAAAAGTTAAATAGGTGTATATTACTCAAACGTATGTAAAGATATTCAGTTGAATCAAAAAGTCAGCCTTCACTTCCTTTCTTTTTGGAAAAATGTTAGTAATGTAATGGTTGGGAAGGTGTAATGCAGTGGTGTAAATCAAAGGAGCTCCTCTGATTTCAGTAGAACAATGTTGATTAACTGTAAAGAATACTGCAGCATTTGGTTTCCAAATCCACGAGTAATAGGGTCTTGGAAGAAAAGATAGTTTCCCTGCCTGTTGCAGATGTGGAGTCTTACACATACATAAAACATAGAAACACACACCAGTGTGCCAACAGGTTTTTAATTATTTATCACACTCCAAACATAGAGTGTGATAACATTCCTGAAGTGGCTTTTTTCTTTTGTTATAGCAGGTTTGCTTAATGAATGTTCTGCGTTTGTTTGCTAAGCATTAATGTAAAATGGAGCAAAATAAGATCCTTGTCAAGGACCATTTAAATGGTAATGTCAGTGTTGCAAAAGGTTATAGTCTGTGTCTCTTGTAAATGATTTATTCCTACTTTCTCTGAATAGCCTGGTTGCAAAGCTGACTGAATTAGCACCTGCTGTTTTGAACTAACTAAGACTTTTCTAGATGTCTGCATTTTCTGAGATACATATATTAAAAGTCTGCTTGCACTGGGTGTGCATGGAGGCAGGGGATCTTTCATAATTTAGGAGCTCTGTGGAGTTTGGTTTCCTTCCTTTCAGAGGAGATGACTTCAATTACTTTATTTTATTTTATTTTATTTTGTTTATTTTTATATGTGGTATAGCATGCAAGAATTTTCAAACCCCTTCTGTATGTGACACAGAAGACTACATGGAAGCAAATTTCTTTTGACACTGTCTGTACCACCACTGAAAGTTACAGGTCTGTACTGCAAATTAGATACATAACATTTTCTTGTTCAGTACAGATACATAATGAGATCCAAAATCCATGTGTGTCTATTGCCTACTTAGGCTATAAAAGTACATCTACAAAAGAGTTAATACTTTAGCTACATTGTAGGTGTCTAAATATAAAAATGACCTTATTAAACTCATGTTCAGTTGAAATCCCAGAGTAGCCAAGGGTATAACTCAATGGATACTCATTTTGGCAATCACTTTCCCAATGCCTCTGAGCCATTGGTCCCTTAGGGGGGACCAGATGTACCAGCTGCAACATTTGTTGGGCAGTTTATATTAGCCGGAGCTCTGAAATTATCAGGGAGAAAAAACATCTCTTTTTGTAAGATTTTGAGGTATGAAAGAATTCTTTTTAAACAGTGATTGTCACTTAAACAGAGTATCATGAAACTATACACTGAGACCTAACACAGCTCCTTGGAGAATTCTCCTCCAATGAAACCCCTTCAGTTTTTCCCCTTTTGTGACAGAGGAGACTTTGTAACCAGGATCTCCATATTAGACCTTTCAGTCACATCTTCTGCTATCTCTTTGTTATCTCTATTAGTCTTTTCAAGTCTGCTAGTCATTTAAGCAGCTAAGTAAAGGCTTTTTTTTTTTTTTTTTAAATTTTAAAGTTTCTGGGATTAACCAAGGTGACCATCTAGCTTGCCAAAGGAGTCAATGAGGACTTAAGCTAGGGACTTTCATGATTTAAATGCTAATCCCTGGTTATGGACAGAATTATTTTCTGGTAATGGTCAAGCTGCTTATGTGTGATTCCTGTTGCTTATTTTATCTGTCTAAAAGGAAGATGTTTGTGTAAATTAGTTATTATTGAAGCTCTTATCACAGTAGACAGAGGAAAAGATTCTCTTACAGAGGGAAAAGTGCTCCTTCCAAGGCTCTCCAACCAACAACATGACATACGTCCTAGAAGTATTTCTGTATATGTCTTAGATTAAGCACCTAACTTCAGATGCCAAAGTTACATGCAATGATGCCTTGACTTCAGTGCCTTTTTTTTGACTCTAGTACCTTTCTGTGCCAAAAGGTACTAACACCCATGTCTGAACATACCCATGACTACCAAAAATGCTTTTCAAACCAGAGGGCTCAATCTCATGCTTCTTGGTCAGAAATTTCTTTCCCTTTTATTCCATTCTTATTTTGCCCTCTGGCCTTTTACTGTTGCTTAGAGTTCTTCCCACACTTCGACATTAGTCAAACAGGTGGCTCAAGGTGGCCCAATTTAATAAAGTTGAGCCTGGCCTCTGTAGGTGTGAGATATAATCTGGAGCTTGCAGCCAGAACTCCCAATCAGATGTTTTAAAATTAAAAACCTTTTCAAAGGAGGTGTAAAATTTTCCCAGGAAATTATGCTATGGTTTTGAGAAGAAAGGTTCCCAAATCCAGGGTAAAACTTCTAGTGCATTGAGAGACAAATCCATCTATCCCAGGATGGTTTTTGATTTTGGTTACAAGATATTTCCATTCTCAAATTTCCATTTCACATTAATGTTGATTCTCAGTTTAGTTACTGCTTGATTCCCTTGACCTTACCAGTAAGGTTGCTTTGGTGTTTGCAGTTGCCCTTCTTCCCCTTGTTTTCAGTAAGTTCTCCTTCAGTGAATACTCTGGCACTACTTTAGCTCTGTATTTCAAAGACAATATTAAACGTATGGTTGGCCCAAGTACAGACAAGGGTACTGAATCCTCCATCTAATCACTAGATGACCAGCACCTCTACAGTGTTTTGTCTATAGTAACTGTTCCTTATTAACCCTTTTTTAAAGTTAAGTCTACTCCTACATTCAGCTTTCTCTCTAGAGGTTAATCTTCATGAAGTATGTTCTCATATTCTCTTTGAATGCTGAAGAGTTCACACTGACACCTCTCTCCTTTCTCTTGTTGAGGCTATTCAGGTAGTGACTGTCACTGTCAAACAGAAAACTCAGCAGTAGTAGATCTTGCACTAATGTACAGTGATGACATTCAAAACACAAGATGAAAAAATAGGATCTCAGGAACAGCACAAATTTTTTTGTTATTTTTCAATCCTAATATTGCTGCTTAACAGTGTTGCTGGTACTGTACGGTGGCTGACAACAAAATTCAGCTGGAGTAGAAAGGGATGGTGGCCTCATGGAGCACATAAAAATTGCTGTGTGACTGGAAGCTTTCTTTCTCAGGAGATGCACAAGAGGAATCTCTGGATCTACCAAGATTGTGCTGCAACTATTCCTCCTTCCCTGGAAGCTTTTGCATTTCATTTTTTCAGGACACAAAGAGCAGTGCATGTAACAGAAGTTCCCAAAATTTCATTTCTCACCACATTTCAGAGTCATGACTCTATTCCTATTCCTTCTTTGTGACTTTATATTTGGAAATGGATGAACTGCACCTATTTTGAGCATCCTTTTTCTTTCCGCTTTTATGCAGTCTTTCACTTGACTATGATGTTTGCTTTTCCATCTTTGTCTTAGGTACTTACAAGAAAGAAGGAACAGATCGTAATTTATTATCTAGTTCATCATTTTTCTACACAAGCAAGATTATCAGTATATGTTTTGTTTCTTTTTCTGTAATCTATTTTCAGAGGTGTCTAGTGAGGAAGGTATCACTGACTCCTAGGTAATCTTTGTCAAGATTTCAAAATTATTACCTTATTGTGATCTCTGACACCATGAATAAACAATTTCTTTTACTTTTGCAGCACTCTAAGTCATTGAAGGCTGCCATCAGCCCTTTCTCCTGTTACTCTTCCAGCAAACCAACTGCAAACTGTTCACTCTTTTCTGCTAGCAAAGGTTTTCTGAAATTCTGATAGGTTTCTTGGATCTCTTCAGCTGTTTAACATTTCTTTTCAAATTCAGTGTCCCAAAGTGGATGTGTTTGCCGTCCCTTAACTTCCCTGCCTTTGTTCCCAGTCTTGGATATCTCCAAACAAGAGATATTATTGAGGTAAACTAACTCTGCTGGGACTGAAGCTGAAAAGCTATGTTTAAAGGCTGTCTATTCTCTGATCTTTATAAAAGACTGCTCATACACCTTTGAAATTTGTTGTTCCTTTATAGTGGCAAAGGAAGACCTGTGGTTCAGTTCTGCAGTTGCTTGAGCAAGAAGTTCCTAAGATAGCTCTCCCCTCTCAGAATAGAGCATTTCTTCTTATTTTAGCTAATTGTGAGATTTATTCTAATTACCTTGGAGCTTAAAACAATGATCCAATTGTTTTGCATACTCAACTTTTAACCAAGCCAGAGTGCAGAACCAAGCATTCAATCGATGGGGCCAGACTCTTTTTATTGTTGCCTGGTAACAGGACAAGGAGCAATGGGCACAAGCTGGCACACAGAAAATTCCATCTCAACATAAGGAAAAACTTCTTTATTTTGACGGTGCAAGAGTCCTGGAACTGGCTGCCCAGAGAGGGTGTGGAGTCTCCTTCGCTGGAGGTATTTTAAACTCACCTGGATGTGTTCCTGTCCAACCTGCTCTCGGTGACCCTGTTTTGGAAGTGGAGTTGGACTAGATGATCTCTGAAGGTCCCTCACAACCCCTACAAGTCTGTGATTTGGAGGCAATCTTGGAAATGTTGTTTAGAAGAATAGATGGGGTTTGGTGTGTTTGTCTCAGATATTCAATATACTGAACAGAATAAGGTTCACAAAAGTAGAATTTCCAGCTAAGAGTCACTCAGTTTCAGTTTGACATTTCTGGCTTAAGAGGACCTGGTTTGATCATTTATCATTGCTGTATGCTCATGGGTGATAATTTTAATGTCTACTTCTAACATAAATGCTACAAGAACGACTTACTTGAGTGACTGTTTCTGGGTAGCATGTGTATCTGTAGTGAGACTGTATTAAGAGTATTGCAGATACTTATCACATTGCTATGGAAATGTGCCACGTGATCAGGAGCGTAACAGAAGAAATGATCTGGGAGAAAAAAAAATAGGTTTTCAGTCTCAGGTTGGAGAAAGGAACAGGGACAGGAAAAAGAAAGAGAGGGGAAGTGTGATAGTGAGCTCTAAACTAAGCATTTTAGGGGCATTAACATGAATCTATCACTCTATGCATGATCCTCGTTGGTTTCAACTCCTTTCTGAACCACAGGTTGGTGAATTCCTCCATCTCTGAAGGTATCTAATTTCCCTGGTTTCCCTATTCCACCACAGTACTGAATTCCAGCTGGTTTTGGGGCATCTTTCACCTCTGAAAGGGGTCTGAGCACTCCTGGTTTCTCCATACACTGTATTCCAGGTAGAAGAGAAAACCCACTCCTATGGACTGAAACTTCATCCATCAAGGATCCCACCCTCAGACACAAGCAGGCTGAAGAGGGCATGTGCAAGGCGCACATCATACGAACAGAAGCACTGATGCTTCTGAGGCAGCAATAATAGAACCAGTTCAGGTGACTGAAGCACTTCACACATTGAAAAGCTGCTGCTTCAGACTAAATTCATCTCCATGCAGTTTTCTCATTCAGCTGGGAACATTTCATGGAGATGAATTGGCCACTTCACACTTCTGTGAACCTCCTAAACTACAGATGGATGTGGAGAGCCCTTTGCTTTCATCCTTCCTTTTAAAAGTCCTTTTTTCAATACTGGCAATGTCACTATGGCAAAAGCAGTATTTTGTGATTAATTCCATATAATAGTACAGTGGAGAACTAAACTTCCTATAGCTAGGCTGAAGAAGAATTTCTGTCTTCTGGGAACCTTTGGAGGTATTTTTCAGTCTGGATGACTGACGAGATTGTCTTAAAACTTGATAGAGATGCAAGCAGAATTAAGAGTTTAGAAAAAGACTTCCTGAAACAAAGTCCCTCCAAAAAGTGAAAGATATATACTCTATAGTATAAACATATTCATTTCCTATATATTTATACACATATGTGCATGAATATACATGATATAGGATTTTAATAGGTATGTCAGTGCTTATATAAAATAGTTAATAAATTCTGATGCTTTTACTCTTTTTAACAGCCCAGAGGCTCTGTCTGCCTTCTTCCCAAAGTACACCAGTTCATACAGTCCTTCAGAAAGGCAGTTTGGAAACATATTTTAAAATCTGCTTTGGCTAATGACTTATCATTACTTTGGGTGGCAAGAAGAAAGTCAAATCAATCGGTTCTGTTGTGTTCTATGTAGTTCAATAAGATGGAATCTGGGCTTTATTGCTTGTGGGCAGCATGTGTTCCAACTACATATTTTACATGTCTTTGGGGGAAAAGGGAAAGTTGTTCAGAGAACAACTGTTGGTGTCTTGCTAAAATCAAGCTTTTTATTTCTGGAAAACACAACTGGAGAGAAATGTAGAATGAAGGAGAGAAAGCAAAAAATTGTGTACAAAAGATTGATTTGGCAAGGTGAAAGTGAGGTGATTAAGGCTACAGTAATGTATTCGTGGTTTACAGGAATGACAATAAGCAGAAATGCCTGTGAAGGGAGAGAAGTATGTAAAGGTGTCAAATGGAGGAACTGGAATGGGTAAGACCAGTTAGTTATGGAAAAGAGAAAATAGACTTCACGTCATGGGTCATAGAAAGTCAAGGAAGCTTCCCATCACCACTTCCCTTACACTTTTTGGGATCTTCAGGAATGTGAGAATGAAGTACAGCTAGTTGAGGGAAGTATCTAGAACGTCACAAGGCAGTTCTGAAACTCCAAAGGTACGTTCCAGATCTTTACACTCTCCCAAAAGTGGAGAGCAAGATCTTGAGCTGAGGCTGAACTTCAAGTAGGGGTTCCAGCTGCTCAGTGAAGAGTGGCTGGAAAGCTGCCCAGCAGAAAAAGACCTAGGAGTGTTGGTAAGCAGCTGGCTGAACATGAGCCAGCAGTGTGCCCGAGTGGTCAAGAAGGCCAATGGCATCCTGGCCTGTATCAGGAATAGTGTGGCCAGCAGGAGTAGGGAAGTCATCGTGCCTCTGTACTCGGCACTGGTGAGGTCTCACCTTGAGTACTGTGTTCAGTTCTGGGCCCCTCATTACAGGAAGGATATTGAGCTGCTGGAGCGTGTCCAGAGGAGAGCCACCAAGCTGGTGAGGGGTCTGGAGAACAAGTCATTCGTGGTTTACAGGAATGACAATAAGCAGAAATGCCTGTGAAGGGAGAGAAGTATGTAAAGGTGTCAAATGGAGGAACTGGAATGGGTAAGACCAGTTAGTTATGGAAAAGAGAAAATAGACTTCACGTCATGGGTCATAGAAAGTCAAGGAAGCTTCCCATCACCACTTCCCTTACACTTTTTGGGATCTTCAGGAATGTGAGAATGAAGTACAGCTAGTTGAGGGAAGTATCTAGAACGTCACAAGGCAGTTCTGAAACTCCAAAGGTACGTTCCAGATCTTTACACTCTCCCAAAAGTGGAGAGCAAGATCTTGAGCTGAGGCTGAACTTCAAGTAGGGGTTCCAGCTGCTCAGTGAAGAGTGGCTGGAAAGCTGCCCAGCAGAAAAAGACCTAGGAGTGTTGGTAAGCAGCTGGCTGAACATGAGCCAGCAGTGTGCCCGAGTGGTCAAGAAGGCCAATGGCATCCTGGCCTGTATCAGGAATAGTGTGGCCAGCAGGAGTAGGGAAGTCATCGTGCCTCTGTACTCGGCACTGGTGAGGCCTCACCTTGAGTACTGTGTTCAGTTCTGGGCCCCTCATTACAGGAAGGATATTGAGCTGCTGGAGCGTGTCCAGAGGAGAGCCACCAAGCTGGTGAGGGGTCTGGAGAACAAGTCCTATGAGGAGAGGCTGAGGGAACTGGTCATGTTTAGTTTGGAGAAGAGGAGGCTGAGAGAGGACCTCATTGCCCTCTACAACTACCTGAAAGGAGGGTGTAGAGAAGTGGGTGTTAGCCTCTTCTCCCAAGGGAATAATGACAGGACCAGAGGAAATGGTCTAAAGTTGCAGGAGGGGAGATTTAGATTAGATATTAGGAAGAATTACTTTACTGAGAGGGTGGTCAGGCACTAGAACAGCCTGTCCCAAGAGGTGGTGGAGTCACCATCCCTGAAGGTATTTAAGAAATGTGTAGACGTGGCTCTTCAGGGCATGCTCTAGTGCCCGAGATTGGTATGTGGGTGGGTGTGATGTGATGGGGTGTGTTTTTTTGTTTGGTTTTGGGGGGTTTTTTGGGCTTTTTGGTGGTTTTTTTTTTTTTTTTTTTTTTTTTAAAGTTGGACTCAGTGATCTCAGAAGTCCCTTCCAACCAGGGTGATTCTTTGATTCTGTGATTCTGTGACGGTCCCAAGAAATACAACTGCTGAACATGCAGGTACAGAAAGTATCATCTTCACGAACTCAAAAAGTAACGGGAGTATTTTCTGGTGAAAAAGTTGACCTTATGTAAGAAAAATCAAAAGCAGAGAAACAAAACCTAAGTATGTCTAATTTATATCTGCTGTGTTACAGCTCAAGGTAAAAAGCCAGCCCTGGAGTCGTGGATGTTGGTTGGCTAGAAAATTTTTTTACATGAGATACACTATTTGCTTATATCCTAATACCAAAAGGAGCTGATTTTAATTATTTAGAGCAGTGAAAGCTGGCCACAGTGAAAATTATTATCTGACCCAGAAGGATTAAGAAATAAAACAATGTTTCCAATAAAGTGTATTGCAATAATTATATATATTGTTTTATCAAGGTATTTAGCAGCATTCAGAAAATAACCTGCCTACTCTAGAAAAAAATATTTAATCAAAACCTTCATATATGGAAGCAGCATGGGTACAGAATCAAATTTTAGTTTGTTTAAAAAATAAGTCAATTTTATTCAGGGAATGTTGCATAGGGAATCCTGTAGCTTATCCTCATCACTGCAGGAAATAGCATAATATGAGAACCCTCACTAATGTTTTCTTGCAGGAAAGAATCCAAGGTTCTATTAACTTGTTGACTAGTAGGGTTGTTGGGGTTTTGTTGTGGGTTTTTTTTTTTTTTAATGTGTTATATATTGTTTGATACATTTATTTTAAAATGGCATAAGCCGTAAAATGTACAGAATATGGGAAACTCAGTTGTCCAACACCTTTAATACAAAAGATGTCACACAAACCACATTTCCCAGTGTGCATTTCTCCATCTTTCATATGTGGTTAGGCATAACTTTTTTCTTTCTCTCCTCTCAACCCAGAAATATCAGCACTTTTGTCCCTACATTCATCTTTTAGCAATTTGTATGAAATAACCCTTTTATTGCTCCCTCAAGCCCTCACACACTTACACAACAGAGAGTAGTGTGAAGCACAGGATTGCTCAGTTAGAAGGATGTTTAGTGTGTGTGTGTGTGTGTGTGTTCAGAATTTAGGGTATGCATTTTTTTGTTACTAAATAGTGAAGAAAAGTATGTTTTCTCAGACATACTTCTATCTGCCATAACTTCTTTAACTCTTTACGAAGTCTATGAATCTTTAAAGACCTTTAGACACTTACTTACCAATTTTCCTGGACAACATCTGGATCTGTCACAGCATTGTTTTACCACCAAAATCAACAGAGCCACATCTCTTTATCTTGTCTAAAACATGGTCTTTTCCATTCTCTCATTTTCCTGTGAGTCATTAAAATAGGAGAGAAATCTTGTTCTGGTTTATAACCTATACAGAGGCTCAGGAGACCTCAGTTTTGTAGTGGCCACTCAGTGCACAGTGACGTTGAGAATTCTCTCCCTCCAACAGGGAGAAGAACCCCACTGCTGATGAGGATGCCATCACACAGATGGGCCCTTTAGAGTGTGTCATACCCCATCTGAGTGATGTCACTTCATCTTCTCTCTTCATTACCCCACGGGAGTGGAAAACAGCATGCTCAGACTAAGAGTAGCTCTTTCATTTAAATTTCTCTTGGAAAAGCAGAACAACAATAAAACCCAAGAACTTTGGTTCCAGCAGAAGCAGTTCACATTTTGAGTCAGACTAATATTTTTTCTTAGCTCTGACTGCAAGTCAGTGGTAGTCTGTGAGTCACGATTCTTTACCTGTTTCCATCTTGTTTGCTGGTGGAAATAATTGTATGCTGCTCCTTGCTTTCTCTGCACTCCTGCCCAAAGTAATAATAAGTTTCTGCTCAGTCTCTGCTTTTCCTTCCTACTCACTTGCCTACAAAGCCAAGTAATATATAATAAAAGTTTCTCAAAGACAGATCTCTGAGCCAGTGTTAAGGGAGACTAAAATGGACAGTTAACAAAACCAGCATAGGTGGCAGTATGTCTCAGTGTGTATGAGAGAGAAGAAATGCCCATGTCTAAGCCTTGTCACTTGGTTTTGTCTAGTTTTAACACCCACTTCCAACCATTGCCTAGGCTCTCAGGATAATTCTTTTGTGATAAAAATTCTTGTACAATGAGTATTTTTCTATAATGCAGAGTCATTATGGTTGGAAGCTAGACTGCCCTTGAAAGACAGCAGATTTTTATAAAGTACTTAGCATTTGTAGAAAAATGTATCATTTATTATCTTGGTTCTAATGTTTTTTTGACCTGTGGTCCACAAATCTCTGCTTTCTACTTCTAAGAGCTGCTCAAAGTATAGCAAGAACAGTCAATTTCTTGTCAAGAAATTATTCACTGCTAAGGGGTCTGTGCTTCCCTAAGAATATTTTGAAGATCAACAAACCCTCACAAAAAGTTGATAGCCACTTCTTTAGTGTATTCATTTCTAGCCAATATAGATGAATTATATTTGTCTTTAGTGACTTGAAACTTTCTGGTTTCTTGACACTTTAAAAAAAAAGAAGTGGCAATTTTTGAGTATTAAGAGGCAATGTAACCTTGTGAATCATAGGAAATTTAGCTATGATGCAAGTGCTTCATTTGAGAGGTCCTTTTCGGTTTCAGTAAGTACAGAATCAAACCCCTCTCTCTTAAAAATATCTGTAAGCCTTATTTTGTAGTATTTGGCAAGTTTCACTTAAAAGATCATATTTGGCATTTATCAGACAACTTTCTACTTTAATTCTCTGACTTCAAGATGTGAATATCAATACATAATTCAAATTTTAGCATTCACAAGACACAGTATACATGGAAACAGAGAAGTACTTAGGAATAATTTTCTTGTTCTGATTACATTAAGAAAACAGCTGACCAGCCATACTCCTGTGCAGCATCTGTTCCACACATAGATGTATAAACCTAGCAGGACTTATAAAGAGACAGACAGCTTACAAAGGGTTGTTTAGAAACCAAAATCTGAATTCATACATTACAAGGAATCAATCAGTGAAGCATTGCTCTGGTTCCAAAGGAGACTCTGAATAAGGGCTAGGCTACGAAATTATTCCTGCCACCAGATGCTGTTTGTCTGCTTCTGTGCTCTAATTGCTATCAATAATTAAACACAGGTCTCTGATTCATATGCACAGAAGCAGAGATTCTTAAATTAAACATTTTAAAGTCATTATAGTACATTTTATATGTTCAGCTAAACACTGCACTCAGGATGATTATGATTAAATATACTGATACTAAATTACATATTGATTCCATAAATATCATCGGATACACAGAACAAATAAGAAGATTTCTGGTAAATAGAAGGAACATTTTAATTTCAGATGACTATCAGGAAGCAGCTTATATTTATTTATATATGTTACATTATGTTGCACTGTGAAAAGAGATGGCATCTCCCAGTTGACTTGAAGAAAGCACAAAATTATTTCTAACCATTTGGAAAACAACAAATACTGACAATGTGATATACCCAAGTTTGTGTGACAGCTACTTGAAAAGTCAAGTTTGAATGCAAGTGAAGCTTGCACTTGTTAATCAGTCTGTGACAGGCATGATCTTTTCCAAAACTATGTCCCCAAGGTGATTCTCACTCTCTTTAATAGAATACAGTCTGCAGTATGTCTGGAGAAAAAAATGTACACACTTGGAAACTGCCTGTGCTTACCATTTGGCAGGCTGTACAATTTGATGACATACTTTTCTTATAATGATTACTATTAGTCATACTACTGTCTTGCACAAAGGTTTGGCAGACTTTCAAACAGAGGTATGACGGTGAGCCATCATTGGTGATTCACTTTTTCCTCTCCAGCCAGAGAGGTCAGTGCAATGTGACCCCTAATATTAGGCTTGCAAAGTACAGATTATGTGAAGTCTGAGGACACTATTTGGACATTCTTCATTTGTTTGTCCCAGACCATTGGGATTGTTGTCTTCCGTTTCCAGAATCCCATGAGTTGCTTTCTTGTGACTTCTGCTCAATATGAGGAAGGTTCAAACCACTCACATTGCCCTTGGCTATGGTGGATTGGAGGCACAAATTACTATCCAAGGCAAATTCTTTTTTGCAATCTGCAGCTAAAAGTAAGTCCTCTTCAAAGTTGTATTAAATCCCTTTGTTTCCTTCGAGAAATTTCCACTGAACGATTCTGAGAAGATAAAAATCAGGGGATTAGAGAGTCTGTCAGATCCTCCTGGAATTACTGCTAAGGTTCATGGAAAATAAGGAGGTGATTGGTGACAGCCAACAAAGCTTCACAAAGGGCAAATCATGCCTGACAAATTAGATTAGCTATCAAGAGGAAATTCTTTACTGTGAAGGTGGTGAGGCACTGGAACTGGCTGCCCAGAGAAGTTGTGGATGCCCCATCCCTGGAAGCGTTTGAGGCACAGAGAAGTGGGGCTTTGAGCAACCTGCTGTAGTGGGAGGTGTCCCTGACCGTGGCAGGGGCATTGGAACTAGATGATCTTTCAGTTCGCTTCCAACTGAACCATTCTATGTCATAGATTCTATGATTACATGTCAAATGTTACTGAGAGACAATGATTTCAGTCAGACTTTGAAAGGTTGGTTTCATTCTTTTTGCAAAACAGTTTCTGATTTTATAGAGGCTTCACTATTGTACACTGTGGGGTGGAGGTCAGTGGGTGACTTTTGTTCTGAGACATTGGCAAGAAATCTTTATAAAAATTATATACTTTAAAGTTCTCTTCCTTAACTTACACTCCCAATCATTTGGCTATGTTCCATAGGTTTTGTTATCAGAAGAGAAAATCCCATCCTCTTAAAGTTGAGCTCAGAACCTAAGATGACCAATGCAAATCAGCAGTTGTTTCTGCAGTTAACTACCTTCTGAAAGGAGCTGTTGTTGCTCAGGATATGAGATAATTTAACTTTATGGCTTAACATGACATGGATACTTAAACATAATTGTTTAATGTCATTTGTCATTTTAGATGCACTAAGGTTTTATGTACCTGCCTCCAGCTTCACTCCTAAAAGGTATAAGACTCCACGAGGTCCAGTGTCATACTGACAAGCCCAACTGAATATCTCATATTTTCTAGAGTGTTGTAAATGACATTTACGTTTAAACAAGCTGACTCATTGGCACATGTCACTTCTAGTTTATCTGTTGATAGTAGAGTCCCATAAGCATTAATGTTCATGAAATATTTGGAACAATAATGTGCCCAAAGTGTAGCATGTGTCAAGACATAGTTAATAAAACTAGAAATCTTCAATTAGCTGTTATGCCTTTTTGTATTGTAGTTAGACACTTTTGTTAGGGACTTTAAAAGGAAGAACAAGCAAAATATAATTAAATATGGCTAAAATCCTAACACAGTCACAGGAACCTCTCAGAATGGCTTTAAAGTTACAAAATTAAAGCACTGTATATTGTCTTTAAACTAAGATATATTAAGTGGTGCAATGTTTCCTGATGACAAACCCAGTGTTGCACTGTATTACATTGCAGCAGTTCTGCAATTTAAAAAAAAAAAAAAAAAAGGCCTCCCTGCCCCCTCCCGCCAAGTTTCCAGATTTTATGTCAAGCTGGTATTATTTATCAGAACAGCTTAGTTACCTGCTATAAACTTCAACTTACATTACTCATTTTAAGGCCTTGTTTACAGCTGCTCACAACTTTACAAGCCTATAACTCTGTGGACTGAAAAATGTTGTGTACATGTAGTGCATTGTGCATGGACTGTACACATAACAAGACCATACTAAAATATTGTTGAAACATCCTGGTCAAAACAGGTCAAATATCCTCTACAGTACGCAAGCTGGAGAAACAAATATTCTGGTTTGTTTGCAGAAGCCTTATAGTTAAACCATTAAAATACAAGCATTTTCTTTTCACAGCTGTGTGTTCTAATACAGACTATGCATTTGACAAGGATCTGGCCTTACCAGACTGCTTAAGTCACCTGGATTCAGTCCCTCCCTGGGAATTACTTAATGACAGGATTATTTATCATTGGTTTCAGAGTACTGGTGCATCCCAGGGATCAGGTTCATGAAATAATGCAGACTGCTGTTAGTAGGTCTCCATCTCAAAAGTTAAAAGGTGAATAGTAAACAAAGTTGGAGACAGGAAAGAGGAAAAATATAATCTAAGAACATAAGTCTGGTCTTCAGTGGGTTGGTGACTAATGAACTTGTAAACAGAATTAACTGAAGGTTGGATAGTGAGCTCACACTTTTGTAGACCTCCAAAAATATCACAGAGGGAAGACATACCATGAAGGCTTCAATCAACAGATTTCAAGCATATTGGATGTGATAAAAAAAAAAATCTTGGAGACAAATCCTGTTTGAGGTGTGAATTCCCTGATGTGTAATGAAGCACAAAATCTGTCCCCTTCCTCCTCCTGTGTTTAGGACATCCATAGTGGTAGCAGACACATAAATTTTGTAATTTCTGAAAGGAGACAAGTTTACCATCCAGCTGCTTTCCTGACTGAGATCTTCCATCTGCCCTATTATTTCTGTCTGGCTACTCATTCTAGAATTACATTCTTAGGAGGTAAAAGATATGACCAGCTGCTAAAAAACTCTCCTTATCAAGGCGAGGCCACACTTTCACCCCAGCACCATCATCACATGACCTTCCTCCTTTCTGTCCTATGTTTCTTAACTGCCAAAGACCATCTACTTCCTCCCCACACCCTTCCCTACAATTTTCCATATTCTTGTTTCTTTTTGGCTTGCCTGTTAGACGAGAGGTACCACAGGTGGTGCTGTGAATGTGGTGACCGGTCATCTGCCTCTCAGCAGCTGAATTGGCCAAGCAGAACATTTTACTTTTTAGCAGCCTCATGTAACCCTTAGGCCGCATTTTTGTACAGCTTAGTTGTGAGTAATTTAATATCTTTAAGACTTCTACTTCCCTGTCCAGTTTGACTGATATTAGCCAAAGGGATCAAAAGTTATTGTGAGAAAAAGGGCTGACAGAAAAACTCAGTCACAGATATAAAAGTGATGCCATCACATCAGGTTTGTCCCCTTAGGAAATCACACTAATATGTGGGACACTTTCAGTATTAAGAAATTTGATTGCTGCCCTGGAGAATTTCCTCACTGAATCTGCCACGGCTTTCTTACATGATGATGGGCGCATCACTTCAATCATCTAAGTATGACTTCAGATATGAAATGCAGTAGAGCTGATCTACAGAAACTAGAGCTGCAGTAACTAGGGGTTGTGCTTTAAAAAAAACCCATGAACTACTATTTAAAGCTAAGAACTTTGAAAACACGGGTCCTGTGGGACTGGCGTGGGACACTGAATTAGGGCAGACACATGGCCTGAATTTTTCTGGCAGGCATTTAAGAAAACATTTGGGTTCCTGAAGTGCTATTTGGGTGAAATTTAGAAGCTGAAGTTTAGGCCAACAGTTCTGAAAAACTGTGCTTACGTTTTGCTGCTTGCTACTTGAATGAAACTGGAGTCTTTAGTAAGATATTAAGAATTTGATTTTAAGAATAAGATAATCATATTTCTTCTTCTTTTCAATTTCCAGTGGCTTCTCAAGGCAAAATACACGATCAGCCCTTGAATGAAATAATTCCCTTGAACAAGGACCCTCCAGCATAGTTAGGTGGTGAGACTGGAACTGGTGGCAGTAGTGTCAAGGTCAGTCACAACAGCAGCTGCACGAGGTTGTTGCTATCTGCTGGTCTAAAGACTCATAATTATGTCTTCCCAGTTCTTGCCACAGCCTATAGCTGATCAAATTAGAAACACAGTCCCAGTCCTCTGTCTTCCACATGTTCCTGTTATACTTTTCGTTCCCATAAACTACATGGAGTTCATTCTGCCCTATTACTACTGTTCAGATGACTAGGGGTAATAATCCCTGGGCACATGATTTCACTGAAATTATTCTAAGAATATTTATTTTTACAAGTTTCCTGTATATGCTCGCATAGTACATGGCGGTGTCTCATCTCTCTTCTAAAGCAAAATGTACATTAGACAATCGTATGTATTGAGAGTCTTACTATATTCATGTTGTCTTTTTTCATTTAACTTTTTTGATTGCCTTGGAAAGAGGAGAGAAGATGGCTGAGGAAAAGACATCCATTATTAGAAGCAAAAAAATACATGTTTTAGGCCACCTTGTTTTCCAGAAGTATAGAGTTGATACAGTTTCTATTGGATTTCCTTAAGAAAAACATGCCAAGCCTGTTACATACATGTGGCCAATTAGACAGAGACCATACTTACGTTACTTTAATTTGAGAATGAAACTTTCCATGACAAAGGCACGTAAATGGAAGGCCAAGGCAGATCTGTACTGATGCATAATCCTCAATACACGTGCATACTACAGTTTTTGATGACTGCAGTATTTATCATCATATCTCATGCCTCTAATAAAAAATTCTGTTGTGCTTACTCAAATAAGTCATTCTACTGAAATATTACTCTTTAAGAGTAGGTTTGTAGAACACTACAATATCCATCAGATAATGCTGGAAATTGTTGTTAAGCAAAACACACTTACCTTTTTAGAGCATTGAGATATAGAATTATAAAATAATTTGGGGTGGAAGGGATCTTTAAACCTCATCTAGTACAACTTCCCATTAAATGAGCAGGGACATCTTCATCTAGATCAGGTTTCTCAGAGCCCCATCCAACCTGACCTTGAATTTTTCCAGGGATGGGGCATCTACCACCACTCTGAGCAACCTGTGCCAATGTCTCACCACCCCCATTGTAGTCAATTTCTTCCCAATATTTAATTTAAATCTACCAACTATCAGTTTAAAACCATTACCCCTTGTCCTGTTGCAACAGGCCTTGCTGAAGTTTGTCCCCATCTTTCCATCCTTGTCCCCTAAGTACTGAAAGGCCACAATAAGGTCTTCTCAGACCCTACTTCTTCTCCAGGCTGAACAACCACAACTCAGTTTGTCCTCACAGGAGAAGTGTTGCATTCCTCTTATAATTTTTGTGGCCCTTCTCTGGACCTGCTCCAACAGGTCCATGTCTTTCCTGTGCTGAGGGCCCCTGAGTGGATGCAGTATTACAGGTGGAGTCTCACAAGAGTGGAGTAGAGGGGCAGAATTACATCCTTTGACCTGCTGGCCATACTTCTTTTGATGTAGCCCAGGTTACAGTTCACTTTCTGGGCTGCAAGTGTATAACATAGCTAGGTCATGTCTAGCTTTTCATTCACCAGTACTCCCAAGTCGTTCTCTGCAGAGCTACTCTCAATCCCTTCAATCCCTAGTCTGTATTGACAATAGGGTTGCCCTGATCCACGGGCAGGACTTTGCATTTTGTTTGTTGGGCCTCCTGAAGTTCACACAGACCCACTTCTCAAGCCTTTCCAGATTCTTCTGAATGGCATCCCATCCCTCAGCTGTCAACTGCACTGTTCAGTTTAATGTCATTGTTAAACTTGCTGAGGGTGCACTTAATCCCATTGTCTCTGGCACTGACAGAGATATTAAACAGTATTGTTCCCAATATGGATCCCTGAGGGACATGTCACTGAACTCCATCTGGACATCGAGCCTCTGACCACTGCCCTCTGGACCTGATTGTCTGACCCATTCCTCACCCACCAAACAGTCTGCCCCTCAAATCTCTATCTCTCCAATTTATTTAGAAGGATATTGTGGGGAACTATGTCAAAGGCCTTACAGAAGTGCAGATAGATGACATCTGTAGCTCTTCCCTTGTCCACTGATGTGGTCATTCCAACATAGAGGGCTACTAGGTTGGTCACACAAGACTTGCCCTTGTGAAACCATGCTGGCTATCTCAAATCATTCTGTTTCCTCCATGTACCTTAGCATATCTTCTAGGAGGACCTGTTCCATGATCTTCCCAGGCACAGAGTTGAGGCTGACAGTTTGGTAGTTCCCAGGGTCATCCTTTCTACCCTTTTTAAAAATGGGTGCAATGTTTCCCTTTTTCCAGTCACCAGGGACTGCACCCGGCTGCCATGACTTTTCAAATATCATGGAGAGAGGCAACCGCATGTAGTAGAAACTATGTCAGCCAATTCCTTCAGGACTCTGGGATGCATCTTGTCAGGTCCCAGAGAGTTATATATATTCAGATTCCTCAGGTGGTCTTGAAGCTGATCTTCTGTTACAGTGGGAGGGTCTTTTCTCTTCCAGTCCCTGCCTTGCAGGCCATCCATTCAAGTGGGAATAGAGGTTGTCAGTGAAGACTGAGGCAGAAAAGTTAGAATCATAGAATCATCTAGGTTGGAAAGGACCTTTAAGATCATCTAGTCCAACCATTAACCTAATTCTAATAAAATAACAAAAGAAAAAAACATACAACCCCCTTCTGCCCCCATTACTAAACTATGTCTCTAAGCACTATGTCAACCCGTCTTTTGAAAACCTCCAGGGATGGTGCCTCAACCACTTCTCAGGGCAGCCCATTCCAGTGCTTAATAAGCCTTTCAATGTAAAAATTTTT
This sequence comes from Calidris pugnax, assembly GCF_001431845.1. Classification (NCBI taxonomy): domain Eukaryota; kingdom Metazoa; phylum Chordata; class Aves; order Charadriiformes; family Scolopacidae; genus Calidris; species Calidris pugnax. Next base: position 4,157,305 of record NW_015090911.1, on the reverse strand, counting down.
CCTAATATCCAATCTGAACCTCCCCTGATGCAACTTGAGGTCATTTCCTCTTGTCTTATTGCCAGTGACTTCGGAGAAGAGACCAATCCCCGCTTCTCTGCAACCTCCTTTCAGGTAGTTGTAGAGAGCAATAAGGTCTCCCCTCAGCCTTCTCTTCTCTAGACTGAACAACCTGAGCTCCCTCAGCCTGTCCTCATAAGGCTTACTCTCCAGACCCTTCATCAGCTTTGTTGCCCTTCTCCAGACCCACTCCACCACCTCAATGTCTTTTTTTGTGGTAAGGGGCCCACAACTGGACACAGTACTCAAGGTGGGGCCTCACCAGTGCTGAGTGCAGGGGGACGATCACCTCTCAGATCCTACTCACCACGCTATTCCTGACACATGCCAGGATGCTGTTGACCTTCTTGGCCACCTGGGTACACTGCTGGCTCATGTTCAGCCACTGTTGACCAACTCCTCGAGGTCCTTTTCTGCCAGGCAGCTCTCCAGCCACTCTTCCCCAAGCCTGTTGCGCTGCAGGGGGTTGTTGTGACCCAAGTGCAGGACCCGGCATTTGGCCTTGTTGGACCTTATTCCATTGGCTTTGGCCCATCCATCCAGGCTGTCCAGATCGTTGTTGAGTACCTCAGCCTCCCCCTTGTCTGTTGTTACCAGTTTGTCAGTTATGTTCATCAGGGTAGTAACACTGTCTTTGACCTTCCATTTCCAGCAGACGTACCTGTAAAAGCCCTTATACTTATTCTTGTGTCACTTACCAAGTTCAGCTCCAGCTGCACCTTGGCCTTCCTAACCCCATCCATACACAGCCAGACAATGTTCCTTTACTCTTCCCAGGACACCTGACCCTTCCTCCAGTGCCTGTGCATTTCCTTCTTGCCCTTTAGTTTGACCAGAAGGTCTTGTCTCAGTCATGCCATCAGCTTAACAATAATGATTCAGCTGTTTAAAATCAGATTTGGATTCTGATTTCAGAAAGATATGATTAGCACCCAAATATATAATATTCTGTAATCTTGGCCGTTTTTGGTATTGACTGATTTTGATTCATTGTTGCATCTGTGCTGAACCAAAAGAAATCTTGAGTATTTTAGCACAGACCATTGTCACATATAAGTCCTTTTGCTAAGTCCCTCTATGCCTCTCCTTGGCATCTGAAAAGCCAAAGCAATCTATCACACAGGAGTATTGAGAAAATAATTAATGTTAAAGAAGTAGCAGGATGCTGTAACAATAAGCACCTGAGAAAAATTTCCAAGAAAATTAATAATTTTGTTTACAGAACAAGGTTTGATTAGCATCCAGTAAGGCAGACCTGGAGCTAAACATGGAACAATGAGCATTAACCAAGAACTACTGCTCTTCATATGAGCAGTGCCCATTCTAAGTGAGCTAAAGGTCCTGTGGCTTGTTGCAATTTTGTATAGTGTTGTAAGGTATATAAACATGCACAAGACAAGTAAATTCAGATACACAGATTGCCTGAGCTCTAGTATGTCTGAACACTGAGTGCTGAGCGTGCAAGGTTTGCTAAGAGTCTTTTGTCCAGTTGTTTAAATTCCAAAATAGGAATAAGAGTCTTTCTCATTAGCTTTGTCCTGGTTTGAGCAACACAGGATTAATTTATCTTTCAGAATTTTACTTTTCAGTAAGGTTTCTTCTAATGCTTGGGAAAACTGTACTTTAGAAGACTCTATTATCTGAATTTGTGAAAATATTTGCTTTATACAAGTATGATATGCAGGTTTCAAGGTCTCAGTATTTTTGAGCCTGGCCAGGTGCAGGGATGGGGAGGAGTGAGACCTGGGCACTTGGCCCAGGCTGGCCAATAGAATTATTTCATCCATGAACATCACTTTCAATATAAATAAGAAAATTTGCTTAAGACTTTTTCTCTGACTCTTAAGAGTTTTCAGTGATGGCTACAATCCTACGAACTTCCCAGGTGCTGGAGCCCTGAGGCCTTCCTTTCCTCCCAAAGTCATAGAGCTTGTAGTGTCCAACATTTGCTGTCCATTGTTGGGAGTGCACAGCTTCCTACTGATATAATTAGCTGAGTATAACCCTTGTGTATTTTATATTAGTATCAGGATCAATACTGGTTCTCTAGTATTACTGCTATTAATTTTTTACTCTTATTCTATCAAATCTATTCATATTTCAATACTTGGGTTTCCTTTTTTTTTTCCCCATTCCCCTTCCCAGGTAGTGAAGGGTAATCAGTGCACAGAATAATTTTCTAAATGACAATAGATTATTGTGGGTTCCTCAAACCACAATAAGATTCAATGAGCATGGAATCTTATTCTAAGAATCTGGTTGAAAATTATTTGGGGAACCTGGGTAAACTAATGAATATTTCCAATCCTTACAATCTAATGAGACAATTCAAAAATATTATTTGGACTGGTTTCTTTAACACTGCAAACTCAAGTCTCCCTATACAGGAGGTTAATAAGTGTCAGAGATGTAATGTAGATGACAAACTCAGGTGTTGGGCGTCATTTGATAATGGAGTGGAAAATATAGTATGTCTGAAAATGGAAAACAGAAAAAAATATTTTCTGCAATTTCTTATTGAATTAAATAAAATTTATTGTTCCTCTTTTCTAACAATATATCTCAGCATCTGAGATTATTATCTTCTTACTTCAAAATCTCATGAGAGAACACAGAAAGACTATGTTTATCCTTTTCAGCAATTCAAATACTTGACTGCACCATGTCTGTACTGGTTTTCTTTTTCTTTTATTTTTTTTCCCCCAAATATTACATCAGTTGGCTGCTTTAAACTTATCTGCATGAAGCGAAAGCTGTAGCAAGTATTCTTCATATGCTATGAATCTCTAACAAAATGAGCTTCTGAGAAGTGATGCATACCATACTAAGCAGAAATTCAGTGGAGCAGAATTGTACTCATAGTCTCCCCTTTTGGCATGTCAGACACTGCTTGCATCACTACATTATTAATTTTTTCATCCTTGCTGTCCTATAGAGCAGAGAAATGTCTTTTCCTCCCTTCTTTCATTCTCCCTCCTTGTGTTCTGTTTTGGAATTAGGTTGCGATAAAATTTGTCCAAATTCAGGCTTCAGATTTTATCCAAACCACATCTCACAACATTTTACAGATGTAATGAAGAGTAAATCTTCATTTCCACCTATTGCTGGTTAATAAGTGAATCATTTGGATGCATCAATGTACAGGAAGTTCAGTATAGTGGGAAGAAATAAGCATAGAAGTAAGGGGGAGAATTACCCAGATTGTGACAAGACTGAAGAATAGAAGTCTTCACTATTTGGCAGATTCATACAGAGTTAAAACAAAACAAAACAAAACAAAACAAAACATAACAAAACAAACAAACAAACAAACAAAACAACAAAAAACCCCCCAAAAAACCCAACAGGGCTCCAGACTGCTCTCTTAAAGGCATCTACTTCACTCTTCATAGTACTGACGCAGAAATAATTTGGCTCAGAATTCCTAATGCTATATTTAGTTAAATGAAAACACTTCTCATAAATGCTTTTTTTTTTTTCACTGAATTTTTTCACTGAATTTCTAGAGTTGGAAGGGACCATAGAGATCATCTAGTCCAACTCCCCTGCTGAAGCAGGATTGCCTAGAGCTAGAGCATGTTACTCAGGACTGCATCCAGGCGGGTCTTGAAAATCTCCAAAGAAGGGGACTCCACAACCTCCCTGGGCAGCCTGTTCCAGGGTTCCGTCACCCTCACCGTGAAGAAGTTTCTCCTCATATTTGAGTGGAACCTCTTATGTTCCAACTTGTGCCCGTTGCCCCTCGTCCTCTCGGTGGGAACCACTGAAAAGAGTCTGGCTCCCTCCTCCTTCAACCCTCCCTTGAGATACTTGTAGGCGTTGATAAGGTCTCCCCTCAGCCTTCTCTTCTCCAGACTAAAGAGTCCCAGCTCTCTCAGTCTCTCCTCATAAGGGAGATGCTCCAATCCCTGAATCATCTTTGTAGCCCTACGCTGGACTCTTTCCAGTAGTTCCCTGTCCCTCTTGAACTGGGGAGCCCAGAACTGGACACAGTACTCCAGTTGTGGCCTCACCAGTGCAGAGTAGAGGGGGAGAATGACTTCCCTTGACCTGCTGGCTACACTCTTCCCTATACAACCCAAGATACCATTGGCCTTCCTGGCCGCAAGAGCACACTGTTTACTCATTGCCATTTTACTGTCCACCAGGACCCCTAGATCTTTCTCTTCAGTAGTTGCCTCTAGCGGGTCCACCCCTAACCTGTATTGGTGCCTGACATTCTTCTTCCCCAGGTGCAGGACCCTACACTTTTCCCTGTTGAACCTCATGAGGTTCTTCTTTGCCCAGCCCTCCAGCCTGTCCAAGTCTCGCTGGATGGCAGCACAGCCCTCCGGGGTGTCAGCCACTCCTCCCAGTTTGGTATCATCAGCAAACTTGCTGAGGATACACTCTGTCCCCTCGTCCAGGTCACTGATGAATATATTAAACAGCACGGGTCCAAGTATTGACCCCTGGGGGACTCCACTGGTTACAGGCTTCCAACTTGAACCTGCTCCATTAATAATTACCCTTTGGGTCCTGTCACACAGCCAGTTCTCAATCCACCTCACTGTCCCCTCATCCAGCCCATACTGCCTCAGTTTCCCAATGAGGATGTTATGGGAGACAGTGTCAAAAGCCTTGCTGAAGTCAAGGTAGATGACATCTGCTGCCCTCCCCTCATCCAACCAACCGGTTATGGCATCATAGAAGGCTATCAGATTGGTCATACATGATTTACCCTTGGTAAACCCGTGTTGCCCACTTCCAATAACCCCCCACTCTTCAACTTGTTTGGAGATGACATCTAGTATGAGTCTCTCCATCACCTTCCCAGGGACAGAGGTGAGACTAACTGGTCTGTAGTTCCCAGGGTCCTCCTTCTTGCCCTTTTTGAAGACTGGAGTGATGTTGGCCTTCCTCCAGTCCTCAGGCACCTCTCCTGTTCTCCACGACTTCTCAAAGATGATCGAGAGTGGTCCAGCGATAACGTCTGCCAGCTCCCTCAGCACTCGTGGGTGCAACCCATCAGGCCCCATGGACTTATGAATGTCCAGTTTGGCCAAGTGGTCCCGAACCTGGCCCTCCTCTACTAGAGGAAAAATTTCCTCTCTCCATACCATCCCCCTTGCCTCTAAGGCCACAGATTCATGAGGGGCAGTCCTAACAGTGAAGACTGAAGAAAAGAAGGCATTCAGCAACTCTGCTTTCTCCGTGTCTTCCACTACTAGGGTGCCCACCTCATCCATCAGTGGGCCCACATTATCCCTCACCTTTCTCTTGCTGTTAACATACTGAAAAAACCCCTTTTTGTTATTGTTAATATTGGTGGCCAAGCTGAGCTCCACTTGAGCCTTGGCCCTTCTAATTTTCCCCCTGCATATCCTCACCGCTTCATGGTATTTCTCCTTATCTGCCAGGCCCTTTTTCCAAAGATTATAAGCCTTCTTTTTGTTCCTGAGTTCCAGCCGAAGCTCTCTATTTAGCCAGGCTGGTCTTCTTCCCTTCCTGCTTGATTTTAGGGACTTGGGAATAGCTTTATCTTGCGCCTTTAAGAGTGCCTCCTTGAAGAATGACCAGCTTTCCTGGGCACCCTTGCCCTCGAGGACCATCTCCCAAGGGACACCCCCAATCATGCTCCTGAAGAGGCCAAAGTCTGCCCTTCGGAAGTCCAGGGTGGCAGTCCTGCTGGCCCCCCGCCTTGCTTCAGTGAGAATTGAAAATTTTATCATTTCATGATCACTTTGTCCAAGACGGCCTCCAACGTTTACATCCCCCACAAGACCTTCCGAGTTAACTATCAGCAGGTCCAGTAGGGCACTTTCCCTGGTCGGTTCCCTCACCAGCTGCGTTAGGAAGTTGTCTTCCACGCATTCCAAGAATCTCCAGGACTGTTGCCTCTCTGCTGTGTTATATTGCCAGCAGATATCAGGGAAATTGAAGTCCCCCATGAGTACAAGGGAGAGTGATCGTGAGGCTTCTGTCACCTGCCTATAGAATACTTCATCAGTCTTTATATCCTGGTTTGGGGGTCTATAACAAACTCCCACCACAATGTCTGCCTTACTGGTCTTCCCCTTGATCCTTATCCACAGGCACTCGACACTGTCATCATGCATATTGCTAAGTTCTAGGCATAGAAGACTGTTCTTAACATAAAGGGCCACCCCACCTCCTCTCTTTCCTTGCCTGTCCCTTCTGAAAAGTTGGTAGCCATCAATTGCAGCACTCCAGTTATGCGAGTCATCCCACCACGTTTCTGTGATGGCAACTAAATCGTAGTTTTCTTCCTGCATGATGGCCTCCAGCTCCTCCTGTTTGTTGCCCATGCTGCGTGCATTCATGTAGATGCACTTCAGCCGGGCTAGTCTTCCCACTATTTTTCCGGAAGGGCTGGCACATTTACCTAATATCATTGGTGCGCTGTTCCTGGGCACCACTTTGGTAGCCCCGGTTCCAACCCCGTCCCCCTTCAAATCTAGTTTAAAGCTTTCTTGATAAGTTGTGCTAACTCCCGTCCCATTGTGCTTTTTCCCCTTTGGGTTAGGCTTCCCCCATCTGCTGTAAGCATCCCTGGTGACCTGTAGATCATTTTATGTTCAAAGAAGCCAAAGTTCTGCTGCTTGCTCCAGTCTTTTAACCATGAGTTGATTAGTTGCTTCTTCCTACTTACCCCTTCGTCCATCCCTATGTCTGGTGGGATAGCAGAAAACACCACCTGTGCTCCTGACCCCTTGACCAGTTGTCCCAGAGCCCTGAAATCCCTTTTAATTGCGTTGAGGCTTTTGGTGGTCGCCTCATCATTGCCCACTTGAAATATCAGTAAGGGGTAATAATCTGAGGGATGAACCAGGGAGCGGATTTTCCCTTGTATGTCCTTGGTACTCGCTCCAGGGAGGCAGGTAACCTCCCTGTGGGATGGGTCAGGCCTACAGATTGGGCCCTCTGTTCCACTGAGGATGGAGTCCCCTATTACAATCACCCTCCTTTTTTTTTTTGTTGATGAGGTCTTGAGGCTTCTGTGTGGGCGACCCATCCAGGGTGCCTCACTGGGGAGGTCGTCCTCTCCAGTCTCCTTTGCCTCGTCCCCAAAATCCAGGACTCCAAACCTATTTTGCAATTGTAACTGTAACTGGGGGTGTGAGGGAGGCTGTTGAGGGTTCCGCCTGCCTCTCTGAGGGAGGACCAGCCTCCATTCCCCCCTTTCCATTAAGTCCCCTTTCTCTGCCTGATGACAGGGCAGGAGGGGATCATCTACTTTTATTGGTGCTTTTTCATGCTGCCTTTGTCCCAGGGTATGGCTCCACCAGTCAATTTCGTTTTCGCATTCTCTAATACATCTTAACCTTTCCACCTCTTCCCGCAGTTCCACCACCTGCCTGAGCAGGTCATTTATCTGTTCACATCGCACGCAACAATTGTCCCTGGGTCCCTGTGGCACTGCAGCTAGGCTCATGCATTCGGTGCAGCTAGATCCCTGAACGGCTGCGTCTTTGCGAGGGACCTCGGTCTGAGTTCCCACATTTTTCCTCCCAGGGCCTTTGGAGCGTTTGGTTGCCATTTCCTCTCTGGAGACTGAGCGGACCAATCACCCTCAGACTCTCCCTTTCTGTCCCGCGCACCAGTCCCCGCTCCGCCCCCTCCCTCTGCCGCTTTCCGCGCGCTCTGTCCAACACCTGAGGGCCGCTTCCCCCACACTCTGCGCACGTGCGCCTGCGCGCTAATGTACCCGCCTTTCTACTCACGCGCGCCCGGCCCGCGCTCGGAGCCTGTTTCAGCTGGCCGCTTTTAAACTTGCCGCGGCTCGCCCGGCCCGCCCCCAGCTGCATCAGCCTCTCGGCTCCCCCGCGAGATTCCCGACTGGTTTCGGGTCTCCCCGCTCTGCCTCGGCTTCCCGTCTCCGGGAAACCCCCTCTCCGTCTCCGTCTAGGTCAAATTCAAAGCTGCAGCACTCACCGCTGCCGCTGTCGCTGTCCGCGCGGTCTGAGGGAAGCTCGCGGTATGGCCGCTTTTAAATTTGCCGCGGCTCGCCCGGCCCGCCCCCAGCTGCGTCAGCCTCACGGATGGAGTGTTTGTTTCTCATCTACAGTTTCCATTTACTTCTCTGGTGGCTCCAGAAGCTTCATCCCACCTTAAAAAATTTAGATTTTACTGACTCCGTATTTCAATTTCTTACTTGGTGTATTTCTCTTCCCCAAAGAGCACTCGCTGTATTGGGGAAATATCACTCAGAACAGAGCACAATATGTAACAGTATGATATGAGATTTTCAATGAGTTTTGGGAGCACTTGATCTTTAAAAACCAAGCTCCACACATTGTAATACTAACTTGCATGCTTAAATTGAGTCATGCTAGCCTTAAGAACTTCAGTCAGAGCTTTCACATGTGATTAAGACAGCCTTTAATTGCAGAATATTTGGGATCAAGTGGAAATCTCTAGATCTGGATCTCTACAGGTTTTTTTGTTTTGGTTTGGTTTGGTTTTTTCCTTAACATAAATCCTCTTCAGAATCTCTCTCCTTTCCTTCCTCTCTTATTTACTGTGACTCCAATCTCATAAGTCCTATGTGTGTCCTAGTGCGTTGCTTGCAAAACAGTAAATGTTCCATCATTTTTACAACCATACTCTACAAATGTTAACAGTAATGCCTTTGCTTAATTGTACCATGCAATTGATAAAGTCCAAAAAGCAGCCTTAAGAAAGAATGTGGTATGCAACACATGAGTTGCCCTTGGTAAGTCCCTCTCTATAGTGCAGAGTCTTTAGTCTAAGCTTTAGAGAACTTCTCCATTGTTTGAGCATCAAAATACTGAACTTCCCACTGGAGTGAAGTCCTTTACATGTGGTTTTCAGCTGCCAAAGATCCTGTACTAAGCACTGCTTGGGAGGAAGATGAAAAAGGAGGCCTCCATTCTTAGTGGATTACTCTAAGTGCTGCACTCAGGTTGCATATTTATTTTCTGACTCAGTACATAATTAGATTGCAAAAATGTCAATAGGATCATTTCTTCCTATGAAGAAAAATTATTAGGATATTCTTTCAAGAAATAAGACCACAGGGAAGACTTGAACATGGTTATGTACTTTCTGAGGAAATGCTCTAATCTCTGGTGTCCAACAAAGAAAGAAGACTTTCTAGATGCTTTTTTTCTGGTGCCTGCTTCATCGGGTATGTCTGGAGAATGGATACAAAGTGGGCAAGCAAGGTGAAGAAATGAACTAGATCTTTGACTTCCTTACATACCAGGCAAGTTTTCTTGAGTATGGCCAGAAAAGAAAACATAATACAGGAAGCTCTATGGTTTCTTAATATGTTTCCAGTCTGAAACATAAGTTCAACAAGGATTTCAAGGTTTGAATTTTAGATTAAAGCTCATAAAACTGGAATTAGGTGTGGCTTAAGCACCTAAATCCTTGGTTTGTCATAGTCCTCAGTCCTTGTATTTATTAATTAAATAAAAACCATAAAAGCCTGTCTGTTAATTAAAGCTGAGGTTTCTAAAGAAGTCTGAATGAATGAGGTAAGAAATTCAAATTAATTGGGGCCTTCTAATACCATAATACTGCTCAAAAATCTTAGACTAATTCCCTAATGGTACCTTTTTTCTTTATTTGAGTTATACTTCAACTGCTAATGCTAAGTAAAAGGCAAAAAAGATTCCTGACATAAATAAGATTCTGATTCTTTCTCCTCTTTTCAGCATGGTTGCTATCAAAACCTATACTTGAAGAGGAAATAAAATTATATTTTCTTCAACAGACAGAGGCTACCAAGACGAAAGAATATTCCATCTCCTGAGGTATCTATAGCCCTTGCTGAAAATATAAGAGCTGTTCTGACACAGCTGGACTGCAGAGCCTGTAAGACATATACAGACAGTAATTTTACCAGATCACACATTACCATTTGTGAACTTTGACACATTAAAAACAGTAGAATTTAGCTGTTATTGAAATTAAACTGTCTCCTGAAGCGATATATTGCCTGAAAAAAATATCTAAAAAACAAATAGAAAAAGATAAGAGATGTAATAGGAATTATTAGTATCTTCTGTGTCTAAAATCAAAGTCTGGTTTTTGATACCTTATTTCATAAATGTTACTGTAGCCCCCAGAAAGCTTATTTGCACTTTGGAAAGACCGTATGTGTTAGTACACAGGGACTGAAATCACTCTGGAGCCCTTGCTGCAAAAATTTCACTGCAACAATGAGGATTTTTCTTTTTCCCTCTCTTTATTCACCACTTGAAATTGCAGAGAGATCATACAACTGCAGAAAAGGAAAACAAAATACATGTCATTGTGTACTTAGCAAAACATGGTGCAAGCTGCCCAAAATTCTGAAGCTACAGTGATATTTCTCATTCTTAGAAGAACTTTGTAATCAGTCAAGCAAACAGTGGTGCTTCCTTAATATAAACATCACCCCTAACCTACTGAAATTGTATCCACCCAATCTTACAGTCTCTTCAAGACACCAATATACACAGTGACAATATAGAGAAGAAAAAAATCCTTACTTTTAATTTTTTCTTTTTTTTTTTTTTATGAATAAATGCAACAGTAACTTTAGACACTTCACCTAACCCTAGGAATGGAGGTCAACCCTTTAAACTAGCATACCAAACTTCAAGTCTGTATGTGCAATAGGTATTCTAAATTCCCACTGTAGAAAACGAGTGTCTGGTCAATAAAGCCAGTGGAGTCAAGACAAAGGTTTTGCTCAGCCTATAGCTGATCCCTGGGCCATTACTCAGTTTCACGTTTAAAACATTTATTTAGATTTCTACACATCTATAGGGGAGCTAAGGAATTTATTCAGTTGCACAAATTAATTTGTATAATGATATTTGAGGCAGTTTACCTAGCCCAAACACTCTAGCAGGCACCTCTACCACACCTTCAGTTGCAGCTCCAGGTTTCCTGTTCATCCTGTCTTGTATCCACGAGTTCTCTCTGGATTTTTTGTGCTTTTCAGTGGCTCTAGAGGCCTTTCAGAGGCAACTCAAACAAGCCTCAGAGAGAGAGTAATTATCCTGCAGATTTGTAGGCCTGAAAGTAGATGCTGAGATGTTGTGTATGAGCTAGAGGATGATTCGTTTTACCTAAATCTGTATATCTTGTGCCTTTTCAGAAACTATGTGGTATCTGATATATCCACATGGGACTGGTAAATACAGTCCAGAAAATGTGCACCATTCTGCAGCAGAAACTGGAAGTCATGCTGAAGTATTTCATGTAACACCGGACATTAAAATGTGTGAAACTGAATTCAGTCACAACCTAGGGAGGAATGGTAAGTCTGTAAGGTCAAATAGGCGGTAGACTGAGTCTCCAGTCCAGGCTTGTGTGTGTGTGTTTGTCATCCAAAAACATGCTTTTAGGCATTTAAGGAGTGTCAAAGGCTGAAGATAAGAAATGGACAGATGCTGGCCCCTTTCCACTGGCTAATCACAGAGCTAACTGAAGCGGAAATTAAGCAAAATGTAACTACCTAAATCCTTTTGTAGATCCCTCTGAAGTTGTTAGGCTTTCAAAAGTGTTGAATACTCTACACTTCCCAAAATCAGGGGCTTACACCCATGTTCTCATTGAGGTTCTATTTTATAAGTATGGCTGGAGGGCTTGATTTTCATAGGTGTTGAGCAGTATTAATTAGTGCCTGTAGTTTGGCACCTGGCAAGTGCAGAACTCAAAAATTAGATGCTATTTTTGAAAATGTGAAACTCTGTCTTTAAGCTCCAGGGAAACGTTTCGCAGACATGGAAAGGGGCTGTTTCACCAGCTTCACCTCACACATATAAATCACTGAGTTTTATTTTTAAATGCTGGTTGACTTTTGGGGCTGGGGTGGGGGGCAGGATCTTGTTTGGAATAACTTTATTTTTTTTTTTTTTTAAGGGAGAGGATTAGCTTGTCTTTGTAGACAAGCTTTGGGATCTGAAGAACGGTGACAGTTCATTTGCAGGTGAGGTACCACCTTTTCCAACCCCATAGGCTGATTTGAGGACTATCTACTTTGGGAAGTGTATGGACTCTGTCGCTTAGCAACCACCCTCCCTCTTCTCAGAGTAGCAGGAGGATGCTCTGCGCATGCATGTGCACTGGTAATCTGGTTTTCAGACCACAGAAGGCCTTGTTGTGATAGTCAGCCAGATCATAGACAGAGATATTTTGCAATCAGTTCATTTCAACTCAGCACAGGCAAAATCTGAACCAGTTCCTCTTAATATTCAGTTTCTGAGCTGGAAATATTTGGTATCATTGTAGCTTTTCTGCTGGAATAGGGAAAGGGGAATAAGGAATATTCCTAAGGGAACATTACCTGGGGCAGAGAGTTCCTAGTCCAAGTTTTTATCGAACAGTCAGTTGCAAACTGTGCGAAGTCTTGCGAAAGTATCCAGGATGTTTCCTGACAACAGAGGGAAATGTGAAGAACATAAAGCTACAAAAACAGGGAGTCATTACTGGTGCATGAGACTGAACTGAAAGATAACCACTTAATAGGTTAAGAAACACACAGAGTTCACATGATGATTTTTTCCCTCTGGCTGCTTGTCAGAAGTGTAACGAAGCAGCGGTGAGTTGGCTATGTATATTTGTCTTTGTACTACCTAAATGGGTGTACACTAGTCATCTGGTGCTGAAGGTTCTAAGACGTACACTAGATGGTGCTTGCACAACATAAGGAGCAAAAAGTGTGTCTGTTTCAAGATGTGTCAGCAACTCAATGCTCCACCTCCTCCCCGAGTATCTTCTGTGATGCACACTCTGTTCCATTAAGTAGAGTCATGTAATTAAATATAGAAGGTTCATGAGTGATGTAAAAAAAATAGTTATTTTCTATTTCACTGACCAACGTAATGAATCGATAAAAGCATTCATTTGCATATCTGTTTACATGTTCACACATGCTTATGTATATACACAGTCTTGGCAGCTCTAAGTTTCTAAAGGCAGAGACCTAATATCATGAAACCTTTTTTATATTGCTTTAAAGAGCTAGATATACACACAACTGAGATGAAAAGAAAGGTTCTGTACTATACGTTTGTACAGTGTTCAGCACCATACAAGCCTTAACTAGTGTCTAAAATCTAGCATGAACTACCAAGAATTTTGGTAAGAAAGAGGAAAAAGAAAAAAAGAAAAAAAAGAAAAGAAAGGCATGGATCTTCCCCATTTCATCAGTATTGTCAGAGAAAATAAAAAAAAAAAAAAACAAAAACCAAACCCTGAATGCTAAAAGAAATTATTTCTGTAAACTGTGTAAAGATATATAAATTGTATAAAAGCTTTTTATATAACCTTGGGATATTTGAAAAAGTAAAGGAAAAAAAAATTGAACTAATCATTGTTATATTTCCATGCGCTCCATAAATTTTTAATATATTAACAAAGAATATCTTGGATTTCATTCAAAAATAAAATTAAAAAGCTTCAAAAATTATTGAAAATAATTCAATTGTCAATATAATATGTATATTCACCATATCCCAACTGAAATATGATAAACACACCACTAAGACATATCATATATTGATTCTTGGTCCATTGTTTTTGAAGTTCAGGCACAGTAGCAGCTTACAATAGTTTAACATCCCAGCTAAACATGTTAACTCTAAATTTTTTTAAGGGTTTTACTTAATTCAGTCATGTCTGGAGGCTTATATACCTGAAATGTGGTCTAAGATCAAATGTAATTACTTTCAATGGATGCACATTTTGAGCAAGGCTGGCTTTTGGACAGAGAAAGGGAAGTGGATAGCAGGGATGGGGGCAAGGAGGGCTGCCAGAAAGAAGACAGAAATTGAGCCAGATTGGCTTGGATTGGTGCCAACATGTGAACCCAAACTTCCCAAACCAAACTGTGTTGCCAAAAGACAAACAAGAGCTAAACAACAGATTCTTCAGTCTTCTAATGATTGAGATCATTGTAGTCCAGTTGTTTGTAAGGGGAGCAGTGGTGGCAAGGTATTTTCTGTGTTTTATTAAATGGGATGGGATGTAACAAAGATTGGGATAGTGGATATGGCTGTTCCTGGAACAGCTGTGCAGATGCATACCAAGGCTAAGTTGCTGAAGGCGTAACAGAAGCAGGTAAGCAAAAACAATATTAGCCAATAGCTTCTCAACTCTCAGAATAAGAAAGGCATTTAATTCAGCTGTGTTTTGACACTAGCTTGCCATGATTCCTTGGCCATCCTACTTTATTTTTTCTAAAATCCAAGGATCTTCAGTGGCTTCACTGTGAAGCAAGAAGATGGTTTAAAATGGGCCAAGACGTACTAGCTTCCAAGTGGTCCATCATGGAGCAGGGGCATGCTAGACTATGACTGCATCTGCATTTTGTTATATAGAAGAGCAGAAACACCTGTTTTCCATGTATGCAGCAGAATTAGTAGTTGGGCTCCAAACTTGGCTTCTATGGTTCTTTCTGAATCCAGGAAGAGTCAGATGCCAGGTGCTGGATTTTTCAGCTCTGTTGCATGGGATTTAGCTCAGGTTATTATACATTGTATCAGTTCTAGTTACAGGCAACCCTGCTTTCTTGTTCTGTTTCTCCCTATTACTTCTGCCTGCCAGCCTACCCCTGCCTCCCCCCATGTTTTCAGTCCAGACTGGGAAACAGACATCTGAACTAGGTAGATCCAGATCTTTCCTAGACCTACAGGAAGGTCAAGAGGATTTCCAGAGCAGGGGCTGAGTGCTTTTGTGGGGGTGGATGATGGGAAGAAGCAGGGAGGAGGGACAGAGAGAAGGTACATCAGGAGTTTTCATGATTCAAATCCAGTAAGTGTATGACATTAGTCATAGGGGAAATGAGTGCCTTGCAGTTGGAGCCAAGGTGTCTGGATCATCTGAGTTGGCATCTTCTGGCATGTTGTTGTAGCCTGTCAAGCTGACAGATAAATAAGCAAATAAGTAAATCTTACCCCAGCCAAACAGACACACCCATGTGTTACACAAGGTGCACTGAATCATAGACATTAGCATTTCACTGTCTGGGTCCAATGGAGGGTGGGAGTTCATATTCCTGCAGTAAGAGAAAAGAGGGAGAGAGAGAGGGAGGGTGTGGTGATTGGGAAAGGGGGATGGGAGGTGGGAAAGGTGCTGATTTCAGCCCTGTAGCGTCAGGATTGCGTCAATTTGGGTTTCAACCACGTCTTCAGTCTCGGAGCGGAGCTACTCAGAAGAGCCAAAACAGGAAGGGGGTTGCAAATCAGTGTGCAAAGGGGAGGACCGAAGCTTCCCCTCCCCCTTCTCCTCCAGCCCCCTCACACCCTCCTCCTCCACCTTCCCTACCGCTCGGGTCTCCTGGTGGAAAGGTAATAAAATAAAATTGAAAGTTGTTGGTGTGTTGGGGGGTTTTTTTTTTTTTACAAAAAAAAAAAAAAAAAGAACACGCTCGAACAGACAAGTGCCCGGGAGCTGTGAGAGCGGAGACCCGGAGAGAAAAGAAGCGTTCGGGGCCCTGGGCAGGTCTCTCGGTACCCGGGAGAGGCGGCTCCTGCTTCTCGGACGGCGGCTCCAGCACCGCGGACAGCGGCTCCAGCACCGCGGACAGCGGACAGCGCCAACATGGCTCCGATCGCGGCCAGCCGGCAGCAGTTCGGTAAGCGCGTCCCGGCCCCAACTGCGCGCCCGCTTGGCTGGGGGGGCTGCTCCCCTTCCCCAGGAGAACTGGGAGCCACTGGGAGCCACTGGGAGCCACCAGAAGGCAGGCAGCCTCTGCTGAGCCACCCTGTGCCTCCCAGCACGCAGCTTGTTGGGAGGAACCTGATTTCCCCCCCTAGTTCTCTTCCATCTCAGAAGTTCTGTGAATTTGCTTTCTTTTCCCTTCTCTGACTCATTCGTCCTTCCTCCCTCCCTAGCCTCTCCCCCTCGGTAAAGGACTGGGAGAGAGGAAGAGGTTTGTGTAGGTGCGTTTTCAGACAAGATAGGTTTTGGGGGTCATTCTCTCTGTCTTGGATAAAGTAGCGTGGCTTCAGAGTTAAATGATGTAAATGCATCCCGTGCCACACAGAAAATCTTTGTTGAAGTGTAATTCTTGGAAAAATTGTAATTCTTTTTTTCTTGTTGTAGAGATAGACTTGTCAACCATTAGTTAAAGTGAAAGGTAGTCTTGTAAAGGACATTACTAGGAAGAGGAAAATACAGGATCCCAGGGTTTGTAGCTAAAGAGCTGTGTCTTGATCAATCTGGGTTTACTGAGAATAGCAATGATGACAATGAACTTTTCAGTTTTGTCATTTCTATGCACTGGATATAGAGGAATTAACTGTGATATCAGAAGTTTCAGAAACAGCCGTATATGTGCACTTATAAAATAGGTACATAACTGGCTTTACTTAGAAAAGCAGTAAGTAGAAATGTTTCTGAACTCTGCTTTGCAAATATTGACTCTAACCTAGATTATATTTACTTTAGCTGTGGTTTAATTCAAGGATCATTCCTCTGACTTAAGTGAAGTGACTCCAGATTTATATCACATAACTGAAATAATAGCTTCACCCAGAATCAATAGGTAATGTTTCCTATTAATGCACTGCATTGAATGTTAACCAATAGACTGACGATATGACAACAGCAAGAAATTCAGTTTGCAACATAATAAATTGTAAAGAAAAAAAGATTTTTGTTACCATTTTATCTTCTTTCCTACCCCACCCACTTGGTGTTTCTAACCCCACTTGTGACATCATGCTTATCTAATTACTTATTTAAGGAAGATTAATATTTTAAACACAAAATTTGTTCTAGCATTGCTCTCAGAAGTTGTAGAATTAAAATATACCATAATTTTCATTACTATAAAAGTCTGCTGCTTCATGAAAAAATATTATAAATGTGCAACTCATTCTCAAAAGCTAATAAAGTATTCTGATTAGTTTTAAATTACGCTTCACTTTTTACCTTTGTACCACACATATTTACATTTCTGCAGCCTAGAGAATTCTTGAAACTCAGAAACACATGCCTAACTTTGAAAAAATGCTTTTTGGTTATGTATATAATTTTCAGTCATTTCATTAAGTTCTTACAATTAAGTATGGACTGATATAGCTTGTAGGCAAAGCAAAAGTGACATGAATATTATCAGAAGAAATTAATAGCCAGGCCCAATACTTTCTGGGCTGGAACATTATGTCCTACTTTGTTATGATAGTATTGTAGAGTTTTTTGAATCACCCTACTAAAAAGCAAAGCTATAGTGGCTATCTATCCAGCTTTTACCAGGATGAAGTTGATTTAGTAATACATAGAGGGGGATAGTGTTGCTTTTCTCACCCAGAATGATCTGCTAATCATTTGAGAGAGAATCAGAACTGTTACACAATTGCCTTTATGCATAAACAATATCATTCAGTTAATATTCTACTAGTTTTCCACTGTTGCAGGGAATAAAGATTAAGCTCTTATTGTTACATTGTGGGAGGTTTAAACTCACTTAGTAATGTTACTTATGGGCAAAATTGGATTTCCAATTAGTTGTGCTCATTTGCCCCTTCGATGCATGCTTTGAAGGGCTAATGATACTCTATATGTAACTAATGTATCCACAAGACAATTCAGGTTGTAACACTTGCTCAGTTTTCTCTTTATCCAATTTAAGTCTAGGATTCATATTAAAGTAGAAGAGAATTATGTTTTAATGTTTTTCTTATATACTTCTAAAAAGTAGTGACCTTTCCTGTAAACTCCCAGTGGCTTTGATTCATAGTGTCTTAAATGCAAAGCTTAGTGGTTGTCAATGATACACTTAATAATTTTTCAGCTTTAGATTCATATGTGATTGCCCATTGTCACATCCATGTGGAAATATTTGGTATATAATTATTCTAAATTTTCTTGATAGACTTCTTCCTGCAAAGTATTGGAAATCCCATTGAAACTCTTGAGTGTTATAACCTCCAATTAAACTCAGTTCTTTCAAGAGATACCTGCAGGCAATTATGGAATCACACCATAAAACATGAGTTAATTGAGTGTACAAAGTATTCTAGGAAGCAGTATGAAAAGCAGACAACATATCTATAAGTAATGCATATTTCAGAATCTTTTATCTAACCAACCAAGGTCCATAAACTCAAAGCTGAAACCTTCTGAGGGTTGGTATTACTGACGGACATAGACTCAAAAACTAGCTACACACAGAGGAATACAGGGGTGTGTAGCCAAGAAATTACTAATTGTTATTACTCTTAGGATGGGAATAGTGTTTTCCTCCCAAACACTCAGTGTATGGAAAAATACTAACATAACAAGCACGCCTTAGTACGGGACTACACACTCATGCCTGCAGGTGGCGAGCAATATGTACAATGCAAAGCACTTTCTGTCTGTAGATTCTGCTGCTGTTACCATCTCATATCAGTTTGTTTCACTAAATTATTACTTTATTAAATGTCACACAGAGACCAAGGCATTGCTGTTTATCTCCTTGTTGCTATTTATTTGATTTGCAGATGAAATTCCTGCAGTTGTTGGGATCTTTAGTGCATTTGGCCTTGTCTTCTCTGTCTCCCTTTTTGCTTGGATCTGCTGTCAACGTAAATCTTCCAAATCAAATAAGACCCCTCCATATAAGTTTGTCCATGTTCTGAAGGGGGTTGATATTTACCCTGAGAATCTCAACAGTAAGAAGAAGTTCGGAGCAGATGATAAAAATGAAGTGAAGAATAAATCAGCAACGCCAAAGAATTCTCTCCATCTTGACCTGGAGAAGAGAGATCTAAATGGCAACTTCCCCAAAACAGCCCCTAAAATCCAGAGCTCTCCAGATCTTGAAAATTTGTCTCCTAAGCACTTTGCAGAAAGGAAGAAAGACTCAGTGTCTCCTGATAGTTTAAAATCCATCACTTCCCTGTCATCTGAAGATAAACAAGACAAGCTAGGAACTCTCTTTTTCTCATTAGAGTACAACTTTGAGAAAAAAGCATTTGTAGTGAACATCAAAGAAGCACGTGGGCTGCCAGCAATGGATGAACAGTCAATGACTTCTGATCCCTACATCAAAATGACAATCCTGCCTGAGAAAAAGCACAAGGTGAAAACCAGAGTGCTGAGAAAAACCTTAGATCCAGCTTTCGATGAGACCTTCACATTTTATGGAATCCCCTATAGCCAAATTCAGGACTTAACATTGCACTTTATGATCCTGAGCTTTGACAGGTTTTCCAGAGATGATGTCATTGGAGAAGTCCTCATTCCCCTTGCAGGAATTGAATTGTCAGAAGGAAGACTGCTAATGGACAGAGAGATCATCAAAAGAAATGTTAGGGTAACATATTTTTTATTTAAGCTTTAAAAGTGGTGTGCTAGTGTTAGCTATGATTCTTGTGTAATGATGTTAGCATCTTGTAAAGAAAAGAGAACAACTTCATCATGCAAGTCATTGAGATGCTTTCATAATGGCAATATGAGGATGCAATTACACAAATGTAATAAAAGAACATTACAATGAGTGTGTTGAAAGAAATTACTAATGTGGTAAACTCTATTTGCTTACTCAGCTTGTCCAGTGGGTTTGAGTGGACTCTTTTACATAAGGTCAGGTGGCCTCAGTCCCCATTAATTTACTTTAAAAGGAAATATATTAATATATTATTTCCCATCTCCCCCCTCTCCTTTTCTGTTTGAAATCATTCTTTCTTAAAGCTTATTGAAGTCAGTGTAAATCTTTTACTTCAGCCACATGTTTTTTATAGCAGATTCTTAAAGCACACAATGTAGACTTTAGTTAAGGAATTGGAACCTGTTAGAGATAGTATTGTTGGCGTAGTAGTATGTTCTTGCACTTCAGTGCTGTCACTATCTTCTTTCTCAAGAACTGTGACTTGGAGTGCGGACCTACCAAAGACAGTATGAAATGAGGGAGAAACCAAAGCATATCTGAAGTCAATAGCCAGACATACTGACTTGACTGGGCTAAAAATATTTCATACTGTTTTGTCTCATTTCAGAAAGGAGAGATCATTTACAACCATCACAGCTGAAACACAGAAATGCACATGCATCACACATACGTCTCTTAATCTCTACTAAGGAAGTGGAATGTGTATTGACTTTCAATTTGATTATTTTCAAAGACCAAGCATTCTGCCAAATCAAATAAATGTCTACCAGACAACATACCAATAACTCTGTTATTTTACAATTCTATTGCTATATTACAACAACTACAATTATGTCACTGATATTCTGTTGATAATTTACTGGGTTTTCTGGTGTATGAGGTATTATTTTTGCTTGTTTTCCTTGCTTTCCTCCTTTCTGTGAAATAAACTACTCCTCAAATCTAATGATCATAGAGAAAATCTTTGATCTCATCTTTCTTTCCCATATATTATACTACTTTAGAAAGTGTCAGAGGTGAGATTTCACTAAATGAATTCTGCCTGTTTAAAAATCTTTTACTGAAGAATTTTTTTAAATTTACCTTTAGTCAATTTTTTTTTCAATATATCTTTACAGAATTTTTGTTTCTTTTGAGATATTTTTCTTGCACTGAGACTTTTTTTCCTCAGGATGTAGGATTTAATTCCTAATCTCTGAAGCTAATTATGTCATATCAACCTATATTTTCACTTATTTATTATTTATTTTTGTCCAGTCTAATAACTAACTATAAGAAGAGTTGTATAACTAGAGTAAAGGGAAATTGTATTTGTTATGTAAAGTGGTATAGCTCCATAAGTTGTGTCCTTTTATGCCATATCAGAACATATAGTCATGTGGAATTTCATAAATCTTCTTAGTTCCGGTTTAGAGCTTGGTCAATATAATTGCTTATAAATAATCTTATTCCTGTTTTCTTTCATTTCCTCAGAAATCATCTGGGCGTGGAGAATTACTGATCTCTCTCTGTTATCAGTCTACAACAAACACGCTCACTGTGGTTGTTTTAAAAGCCAGGCATCTACCTAAATCTGATGTGTCAGGATTATCAGGTAATGGTTTTGCTAATGAATATGCCCTAAGAATATAAAACAAACAGAAGACAACAGCTGAAATGTGGCATTTCAAAGACTAAAAATAGTCTATAAATGAAGAAATAATGTCTCAATTATTTGCGTCCTACAAATTTTATTCATATCTAGGTCAATAGATTTATTTGCTAGGGTATGTATTTTACAAATTTGTTTTTCAATCACAAGTTAAAAAACAGTGACATCTGTTAGTAGTGGAAACCAGTGACTTTTGTGATTGTCTTGAACAGAACCCATCTGCCATAAGTATGGGATGTTGTTTGCAGATACTAAAAGCTTTTATTTATAACAAAAATCAGTTTATTTATAGAAGATCAGTATTGAGTGAGATCCTCGTACAGTTTATTTAAGCTGAGCACCAAGAAAAGCAACCAGTTACATCTGTGCTGAATTTGGCCCACTGAGCATTAGTATCTATTTGGCAAGGTGAAAAGGTGAACTATGCCAGTGCTGGAAGCAGGTTGCAACATAACACTCACGCTCAGTTGTGAGATGTACTTGGGCTGTGCAAGAAGGTTCAGTTTTTGTAGTCCTTTCTCATGTGCTATTTTGCATTCCTCCTTTTAAACTCCTCTGAAGCCAACATTAGAATTGCACTTTGATGCACATTAATACTAGGTAGCATAATAACAGAATAAAATGTAAAATACAATGTAAAAGGGTAAGACAACCACAGAAAAATAACAGTACACAGCAAAGACCTATACAAACAGTTGCACATCTGCTGTTGATTATAGGACTGACACCCTCTCATTTCACAGGATTTTTTAAAAGAAGTGGAAGAGTAAGTAGTTTTGGGAACCATTGAATCACAATTTCGACAGCCAATAATACAGTCTTTTTACTTCTCATACCAAGAAATACCACAATTTACCTAGAAAGTTAACCCATCCTGGATCTGACACAACAAAGCTATAGATAACTCCCATTTAAGTGGTGGAGTTCTGTTGAAATTTTCCTTCTGATCTCAATTTTATTCTCATATAAGGAGAGAGGATATAAATGGGGTCCAATAGAGAGCATATGTACTTTGAATAAACAACCCTAAATTCAGAGCAGAGAGTAGAGGTTTCATAAAGACATCATGACAGCAAGCTGATCTCAACAAACCAAATCTACCTGAGGTTCACCCAGGTGGGAAAATAACCTGAAGACAAAAGTCCTCCTAGTCTCAGTCACCACTTGGACCTTATAACATATCCAAACCACACATTCATTTACTGTATCTCTTCTGAGTAAAACTGTAAATTGTTTGCTCTTTTCAATTCCCTCAGTACAACCTTTTTAACTATAAGGGGAATGTAAGAGATAGAGGCAGCCATACTGGACACCCACTTACTTCAGATAGTTCTCCATTATTTGTGGTTTGTCAGCAAGGCCATGTTCAATAGAAATTTGGGTGTCAGTTACATACTGCACTCACGACATTCCTTATTTCCTCTGTGACTTTCCCCTCAGCCCAGCATAGATCTTGGACAAGAAGGAGGGTGAAATGGTGTTTCTATGGGATCAGCTAAACAATTGCATAGCTCAATCTCCTTAGGAAGATGGGAACTTTATTATTCAGAAGCTGTTCCATTCCCAGAAACTCCTTAGTTTCCTTGATCATTGATGTTGAGGTCTCCTAATAGCCCTAATAAAATCAAGAGGAACATTCTAGCCTTATCTACTAGATGACCAGGATTAACAGTCAGCAAATATCCTTTAAAGAGAAATGAGCAAGAGTGTGAATCCACTGATGGATATCGATCCTGATATTTTTAATGCTTGTGTGGCATATAGTAATTCCAAAGCAAATAAACATTTAAATAACACTAAACCTTATTTTAAAAGTGTTTATTATTGTGATCAAATGTGAGGTGAAGATGTTTTCTATCATACCTTAGTTCTCTTGAACTAGTGTCAGTTGAAGGAAATTAAAGCCTTTTCATCATTTGACCATTTCAGTCTGATGTTTGATATAGCATTTCTAAATATGGTTCTGCTTTAATTTTACTTTTTTAAAAAAAGCACTTAACTATTCCTGATGTCTATTAGTTGATTTTTACAGAAGGTATCTTGTTTGACTGGGTTCAGTAGAAAGGTTTATGAGGAACACAAACACTCAAAGTTGGTTAACAGCTAAAAATAGTAGTACATTACAGACATAAATTCAAATACATATCCTAAAAACAACCTACCCTTACATTTAAAGTCTAGCATTACATCTGTTCTATAATTATTAGTAGGAGGTAAAACCACAACAGAAAGGAATAATATCCATTCATCCATTTTCTCAGCATGAGCTTACTCTTTCCTTTCTGAGGCTTTTCTTTGCACAAGTCTTATTAACAGTAATGATTATCACCTACTGGTAGAACACGATTTCCATTACACATAAATATGTAATGATACATATTTGTCAAAGTCCATTAGAATTTTGTATCATTTTAAGCTTAATGAACCATAAGGCGGGAGTTATTTCATGAAGGAGACACCTGCATTTGGTCAGATGAATCATGTCCTAAACTTCACCATCTACCTTGATTACATCTTTGATGATCATAAAGAGAGCTTAAAGGGACTAATTCAGATGTAAACATTGGATGAGATGAATCATCTGTAATAACTTGAAACATCTCCTCATTGTGATGTAATTATGTTGGTAAGTTTTAAAATTTACCATTAACTAGATCAAGGAAATTCCAAATCATCCTGTTCAAAACTAATCTGTGTTCTCTCTTTTCATTGCAGACCCTTATGTCAAAGTGAACCTGTACCATGCTAAGAAGAGAATTTCTAAAAAGAAAACCCATGTGAAGAAATGCACCCCCAATGCAGTGTTCAATGAATTATTTGTCTTTGACATTCCTTGTGAGGGCCTTGATGATATCAGCATTGAATTTTTGGTTTTAGATTCAGATATGGGGTCAAGGAATGAGGTCATTGGCAGGTTAACCTTGGGATCTTCAGCAGAAGGAACAGGTGGAGAGCACTGGAAAGAAATTTGTGAATATCCGAGGAGACAAATTGCCAAATGGCATATGTTGTGTGATGGTTAGCAGCTTAGAAAGGGTCAGAACTTGAAAAAATATATGTATTTCCATAGGCAAGGAGCAGTTTTCTTTCTATACTATGTATAATTACAGGCTTGTAACTACAAGACTTTTTTTTTT
>NW_015090911.1:4092579-4132823 GCF_001431845.1 Calidris pugnax | reverse complement strand
TTTCTAGCATATACGTATGGCTTTTTACCAAAACGTTTTTTTTTTTTGGGGGGGGGGGGGGGGGAGAATAAAAACTGAATTGAATTATCAGAACAGAAGGTAACAACATGTTCACAGTAAATAAAGGAATTTCTGTTTCATTAGACTTTAACATAATTGGATTAAATTCAATTTCTTCTGGAGTTTAAATAGCCTGAAACTTCTGAAGGAGTATAAACTTAAATGAGAATAGACTATGTTTTAGGAAAAAGTCAGTGGAAACCTTATCAGTACTGTTATACAGAAGAAGATAACCTCATTAAAATATATTACTAGATCTAAAAAAATCACCTGTGGTTTACTGGGGATAGGGGCTGAGTCTGTAAAAGCCACAGGGAACAAGCATGAGTAGCTGGGGAAATCCTCCTGCCCCTCCATCAAAAACCTTCTTTATGAAAATTCAATTGTTATGTTTAAGTTTTGGTTACTTATACTTTGATCATCCCAAAGACTGAAGAGATTTTCAGCAATTTCCTTCACATATCACATCATGTGCAACTAATTGTTTTATGTGTGGAAATACGGTATAATTATTTACATTTGGATTTTTTAATATGTATATATATGGATTGTTTTACTACAGTGACTGAAATAGATACATTCTACAAATCATTGAGCAATTTACCATACATTGTTTTGTTAAAAGGGCTCCTTATGGGTGACTGCACATGTCAGAGTATAGCTAGAATCTGGGGTTAGATATGGCTTGTATGTTATTCCCATAACAAAGATTACATGTTAAGCATTTCAAGCCATGGGAAGGCATTTCTATTAAGATGAGGTAACATATGTGATGTTACAGTCAATGACTTTTCACTAATTATAGTTGTCTCTTCTTTTGTTTCATTAAAGAACAAATAAAGTAATGAAATAGAGAACAAGATCTTATTCTGTTAACTTCCTAAATTGTGAGTAGTGCCATTACAACCAGTAAGACTACTCCCAACTTAAAAAGTTTAATGCATTTTAAACTTTCGCAGGATAGGTCCTCTTATAATTTATCCAATATCATGTTAGACAAACTACTTGAAAAGTGCATTTCACTTAGATTATATGCATTAATTTCCATTACTGGTTGTACTGAAAAGTGGTAAGGGAAAATAACATCTTGATTTCATGTTAGTGTGACATATGTATGTTTAAACTGCGCCAGGCTGGGGCAGTATCAAGTGTAACATAAACAAACATATAAATAAAACATCTAGACCTGTGAAATTTACTCTTTGTCACACCAGATAGATTTTTAGGCAGTCAGAACTATAGCACAACTATAAGCAGCGTATTTCCTGAAGTTTGTACGCAGATTTCTGATGCAGAATTGTTTGCAAATATTAGTTTGACTTCATTTTCAGTTACAATACACACAAAGAAGAACACGATGATGTTAGTTGTTGACATAAGAAGGATTTAAAAAGTGGAAAACCATTTTCAGTATTTTTGCATACATCATTTTGTCATGTGTAATTTCACTAAAGAGAATGAGGTTATTTCGGAATTACGGTATTGCTCTATGTGAATACATGTAACAGAAAGGGCATGCCAGGTAAAAATATCACCATGCATTGGATGTCAAATTACTTTCATTTGGATGTCAAACGACTTTCATTAAGAAACAGATCCAGGTCTTTTTCAAAACTATTGGGGATTTGTTGTCGACTTTACCTGTTCTCATAGGCTAAATTATGTTTGCGGTAAAGGACACTGAAATATGAAATATGCAAGTAGACAAATAGTACTGGAAGTATTCTATTGAGACTCTTCCAGGTTTTGTGTCAGTATTTTCTCCAGTTTTTGAGAATGTGTTTGATATAACAGTGTTTATAAAGTTCTGTAAAAATACATTTTCAAAATAACATAAACATGCTTTTTATGATAATGCTCAATGTAAAAAACCTGCGTATTGTATGTATAAAGGAGAGGAAATTTTTTTTTGCTTATTTCTTTAGAAAGCTGATTAACTGCTTAAGGGCTAGAGTTTGCTAGCCACATTCAAGCAAAGCTAATCCAAAGCCACCACATTGAAGGAAGGATGCCCACAGGCTTCAGTGGGGTTTGAAGTGTAATCACAGAGCAAAACTCTTCTTGTGAGTCAACCCAGCAATATCAATGGGACCATGGATAAGAGGAGACAGTCTGATCTGATGGAGGCTGGGAGAGTTTAAGTCATTACTACACAGGCAGAGTTGTTACAATTTATAGTAAGGAAAGAACTTTACACTGAAAGTGATTGCATGAGAGTGGGACAGCTTGTAATTAAAAAAAAATGAGGTTTTGTGTATTGGTCCATAAGTAGTACATTAGCTTTATAAATGAGATGATAGGAGTCATCTGTCTCCAACGGACAAAATATCTGACATTAGGAGAAAATAATCTGCCTTTTTGAATTAATGATGGGCTATGACCATCTTTCATTTTGCATCTAAAGAGTCGTCATCACTTTTTTTTTTCAAGTTTCTATAAGAGCTTGAGGGTTAATATTTCTACCAACTAAATTGCCATGTTTTTGGGGATAGGAGGTAGGAATGGAAAAGAGAAGAAAAGGCACTTTTATTAAATCTAAAACCATCCTGTAAATAGAATTTTGTTTTTCATTTAAAGCGGTGTTCAGCTTGGAAAGTTGAGTAAAGACGACTTGTAACATATCTGTAAACCAGACAAGGCAGGAGCGAATGTAGACCTGTACCAAGATGAGAAATTCTGCTGGTTTATAAAGTATTCAATTCTCATTGTGAATATCTTGAACTCTGTTAAGAATACTGTACTGTACTAAACATGTAAAATATGTTTGTCTAAGTAGCTTACAAAAATAGTAACTCCTTGAATGGGAGACTATCCATGTCTGGAGATCTGTCGTAACTAAATACCTGATTCGTTATGGTGTTGTAACTTATTAGAAGTTATTTGAGAGGAAGCATGGTGTATGAGATTTTGTAAGTTATTTGTGCTGGTTCTGTATGTTGTGCCATGTGTGTAAGACAAGAATAAACTGCTGCTTTCCTTCATCCCATCCCAAAACAATTATCCCACCAATGTATTTTTTCCGGAGATTTCTGCTATTGTGTGCATTTGTGGTATATTATCTCATGATTTTATCAAGAAACATTTGCCTTACAAAATCTTCCTCTTCTTACAGAGGTAGACTACACTTTTTCTGACAAATACTACCTGGGCATACTACATGTTCTTTATTTGTAGATTCTTGTTGCATACTTATATTTGTCTTGAATTGTACTGTATGCTCAGGCTAGAACCTGAGACATGGTCCATGGCAGAAAATCTGAACCCTACATATGCCCTACAGGGACTGATATTCAGAAGGAAACAAGAAAGTATTCTAGCATATTAGGGTGAAGACATAATAAACAAGTCACATTACTATTGGAATCCTGGTGATATTCCATCTGTTCCCCAAGAGCAAAAATTTTCCCTTGGGCAATCACGCTGTAATACTCTTACTCTCTTTGATGCAAGGAAGTCATGTCAGGCACCAGTTTGTCAGGTCACTCTGGCAGTTAAGGTAGAGAAAGTATTCCTCCAAATGCGATACACAAATAGAAACTCAGATGATGTGGTTTCTAAGGTTATTAGAGTGTCTTAGCAGCACAGAACCTAAAGCTAGGGAAGGCAGAAGGCAGTTCCAGCTGAGATACACATTGCCATTTTTAATGATTCCCATTGTGAGCCACCAACTGATTATCTGAAAAGATCCCTGATCCTTGTCACAGAAATCAATGTATAAAAACTATTACAGGATCAACTAGACAAATACATAACATAGAACCTCTTCAATGACTATAAGTTGGTATATTCTCCCCAGCAAATGTGTCCCTGAGACAGATACCAAGTGGGAAAGACTGCTCTTTTCCATCCTGTACAGTCACTTCTGTTTTCTTCCCTACATTGATCAGTTCTCCTCAAAAAATGGTGATTCACATGTGTTGCATTTCAGACCTTCTTCTTCAGAATGGAGATCCAGAATGTCTGTAGGTTTTCCAACTACAATGCAGCTGAGCCTCAGGGGAAGCCTCACGGCTACTGTCCTGATTGCTATTTGTACCTTAAATTGTTGCAACAGACAAATCTTTTGAGAGCCTGAGAGAAGTCTTTACAGATGTCCTCCTGTTTGCAGGAGATATGATTCCTGTGGCGTAACACTATTCTGTAAGTCCCTTTTATTTATACATCATCACAGTTAGCGACATGCTGTGCACACAGTAATAACACCTAACCACAGATGATTGTGTGCAATATTTCTTTTTCCTCAAACAACCTTCAAATCTGTTCCATGTCAGTTACTACCTTCTATCTGTCTTGAGAAGAGAAGACATAGGGGGCATCTAATCAATGCTTACAAATACTTAAAAGGAGGGTGTCAGGAGGACAGGGCTGGTCTTTTCTCAGTGGTGTCCAGTGACAGGACAAGAGGAAATGGGCACAAACTTGAATATGAGACGTTCCACCTAAATGTGAGGAGGAACTTCTTTACTGTGAGAGTGGTAAAGCACTGGAATAATCTGCCCAGAGAGGTGGTGAAATCTCCTTCTCTGGAGGCATTCAAAACCCGCCTGGACAAGTTTCTGTGCAACCTGCTCTACGTGGACCCACTTTGGCAGGGGGGGTTGGACTAGATGATCTCCAGAGGTCCCTTCCAACCCCATATGGTTCTAAGATTCTATGATCTGTGCTCTCTGATTCATGAGGTCCTCATGAAATGTCTCATGGCAGATTCCTTCACTTATGTGCTGTGCTCTGCTGATGACTCCTAAGCAATTATCTTCATTCATAAAGTCCTACCCAGAGTTTGCTGTTCCCTTACCCAGCAATACTGTTGGTGCTCACATGGAAGAGCTGTAATAGTCTGAGGGCTGAACAAGCCTTGGCAACATTCTGGGTCTATCCTGGCTTCATGGCAAGTCCCAGATCTATCACACTCATTTTCACCTTTGTGAAGAACAAGGTTTGATCAGCTGATTTTGATAAAGCCCTGTTTGTTTTTCTCAGTAATCAGTGGTCAGGGCCAGGTATTTGTTCTGAAGTTGCACCTGCTCTTGTGGCTGTTGCCAGAAGTCATAAACTTCCAGTTTTCCCTACTTAACAACCATTCTACAACAAGTGCTGGACCCCTGCCCAGCTCTGTATGGATCTAGACCAAGCTAAATAACACCACTTGGTGCTGCAAAGGACTCTCTGGTGTACTGAGACCACTGCTGCATCACCTCCCAGCAGCCATACCCAGTTCTGTGGGGAAGGGCTGGGCCTCAACACATGGTAATACACTAATTGCTTCTGTGACTCCCGTATCCCCCTCTGCTGCTTAACAGTCCTCTGTATGGTACCAAACTTCCCCAGCAGACCAAACCCAAAGACAACTTAACAGTATTGAGAGCAGAGCCCAGAACTACTGCTGCATGATCAGAGATCACCAGCTGTTGGCAGCCACCCACCTATTTGAACTGTGCCGCTGATGGCAGCACCTCTGTTTGCAGTCACAGGGTTCCCTGAGGGTCCCCTCCAGAGGAGTTCCTCCACTGCCACTCTGAAGTGGCATCGCTCTGAAGTGAGGTTTCCTGGCCCCCCGGCCTATCTGCCTCATGTCTCAGAAATCTGTAAATCTGAGGGCATGCATCACTGCCGCCCTCAATGTACATGAAGCTGCAGCAGCCCCAACCCTGGAACTCCCAGGTATCGTAGAGTTTATGGAACTGTTAACCTGCTTCTCTTCAGAGAGCAGGATGTCACTCACCCTGCAGATCCAGTGAGATCTCTCATTATGAACCTTTCTAACAGGAAAATGCTGTTAAGTCATTAAAGAACAGGTTGAGCCTGACTGGAAAATGCTCAGCTTCCTCTTGTCCTGATGAGGCAGGTTTCACTCATTATTGAATATTATTCTTCTTCTTTGGGCCATCTCTCAAGTGATTTTTTTAGGTTACTGAGCTGTAAAAAGGCACATGGTTTTGTATTTTTCTAAGTGGATGATGTGGCATTGAGTTTGGGTTTAAGTAAAGCCTGCAGAAATTTAAGGTCCCACTGGGTGACAAGTAAGTACTGTGTTATTACAAGCAGTTTTTCTAGGGCTGTGGTTGCACATAGGGCTGAGGTAGTAGTCATGGGTAGCAGTTCTGAGTTACAGTGTTCTGGATTATGAGTTAATTGGCAAATATAAATTATAGTAAAGCGTTTGCAATATAAGTTAATGTTCCAAAAAGGTCCTTGTCTTTTCTCCACATAAGAAATACTGCACTGTGAACGGCTCTGGTTCTAAAAAATAGAATACAGAAAAATCCACAAAATCCAAGATGCAGAAGGTCAAAATGCACGAATAAGAATGTTAAGATTATTTTCTTTTACAATCACTAGAGAAGAAGCATCATTTGAAAATAATATCATTGCTGGTACAGGTCTTTTTTCTAGCCAGTCAAGGGCTCTGTGTGGTGACTTTGAGGTTTAATTTAGTCTTGAAGACAATCACAGGGATAACCATGAATTTTCTCTGACAGAAGCTGTAAATATTTCACATGGCTCTGAAAACACAACTGGCTTTATGGAAACAAGTAAGAAGTATTTCACAGTATCACTAGCAGTATTGATTACATTTCAGTAATACTCTCCAAATTGCCTTTAGGATTGTGTGAATGAAAGTTTTTACTTGGACACTAATAGGTAGACAGAGAAACCTCTGTATGGCTGCATCTTATGCAGCCCCATTGATTTGTGGGGCAAATAAACAGTTTTCTAGCCTCAATTTTCCTTTCAGTATCATGGGATAGAGCTTAACAACATCAATAGCAGCTACTAACTTTTGTTATGAATTATTATTTCCAGTGTTCTCCAGGGCTGTAATGCTACTCTGGGGACTGCATTTTCTTGAGATAAATCCCCCAGAGCTGTATGCCGGAATGGATGTATATGAGAAAGAAAATAGCTGTGAATCACAAATAGGCATATAACAATAGAGAATTATCCCAGGCTACAATCAGAAGTGATATTAAACAGCAGTAAAAGGTAGAGATAAGTAAATCAGTGTGAATAAAGTGCATGAGTAAAATGTTGTCGGCAGAGGCAACAGGTTAGAAGTCTGAACAAGAAAAAAACAGGCCTCTGGTTTATCTGGCCTGTGACACACTTTTGTGTTGGTTGTTTTCCCCCTTATTCCCTCAATGAAAGCGATACACCCTTATTTTTAGCTTGCTTTGATTCATAGCAGTTAATGAGCATCTGTGTGATTGGACTTGAATTTGGACAGGAGCTGCAAGGGATGACTATTGCACTTCTTTGTATGTACAAAATTGCCTGAAGGTTTGCCAAAGCTCTGCTGTTAGGAAGTGCTTGGAACAATGCTGATGTTGTCAATTCTGGACTGATATAATGCCAGCAAGCTTGATTTGTCTCAGGTGTGTTCCTCTAATATCCAGGGAAAGC
Organism: Calidris pugnax; assembly: GCF_001431845.1. Lineage (NCBI taxonomy): Eukaryota > Metazoa > Chordata > Aves > Charadriiformes > Scolopacidae > Calidris > Calidris pugnax. The sequence continues at coordinate 4,125,362 of NW_015090911.1, read as the reverse complement.
ACTTTGCTTTAATTCATGGTCAGGAGGACCAAAGAGGGGAGTTTTGATCAGGGGTATGGTCAGAACAAGAGATTTGGTTTATTACTGTGCTCCAGGATTTGTGAATAAATACCTGCATACATTTATCATTCTTTTTCCTGTTTGTCAACCCTTGTTTTTGCTGTCCCGGTATGTCCTTTGACTAAATCTTCACCCATATAGACAACCTCTGTTACCTCCTCTACTCCCATTTTCAGTAGTCCCAGTTTTGCAACATCCATAGCTAAATTTGGAATTTCTGATAAAGTTACGTAGGTAACCTCATCCTCACATGCTTTTACTGATACCTTCTCTTGGACACGGCTGGCTCTTCAAGAACACTGAAAAATGCCTAAGTATATGATACACGATTTTCTTACCCCCTTCTTTTAAATGAATCATAACTGATAACAATTAGAAGAAGACAAATGTTTCCATGCAGAAAAGTAATACAATCCGAAGATGTTGTGAGCTAAGAAAATAGTTCAATTCACACAAATAAAAAAAAAAGGCAAATAAAAAAAATAAACCCAAACAAACAAAAACAAAAAACCCCAACAAAATAACTAAAAAACCAAAAAAGCCCCACCAAAACCAGACCTTTCTTAGAGTATTTTGTTCAGAACAGAGAACAAAACCAGTTTATATTGAAGTTTGTCACTGCAGTCTTTAGGAACCAGAATAAAAAAAAAAAAAGCAATAATATGGTCTTTCTACTTTATAAAATGTAATACCTGATTTTCTAAAGTAAGCAGTAACATCAAGGGGTTGTTATAGTTGTCTTAGTGTCAGTTAGCAAGTGACAAGTCAGTATTGACCTCAAGTATCTCAGTATTTTTTTCTTGGTTACATCTGAGTGTGTGCAGAATCCTCACGACAAAGACCACAAAGAATGGTGGGAACTTAACCCCAATGTACATACATGAGCAGTATGCATGTATCTGTTTATTGTGACCATAACTGACTGTTTTCATAAAGCATGATGGGTCATCTGCTCTCAGTGGGAAGAATGTGTCAATGCTATATACTTCTCAGAGTGATTGTAAAACTCGATCATAGGGCACTTGCAAACCATATGTAGGTGAGTATAACTAAGAATTGTTGTGAAAGTGATCAGGGTGGAACTTGTACTTGTTTGGCATTTTTTGCCGTCTCAATGGTAATTCGTAACATAGAAATACAAGAGAGTTATGATACCCAAAGCTAAGAAATATCTGCAAAAGGATTATACTGTCAGCCAGTAACAATCATTGTGATTAAAACCTGATGCAAAATAATGCCTGTCCCAGAACCCCCTTTCTGATATCTTTGTTACATATACATGGCACTGCAAAATATCATTCATCCACAGACACTTAACTGAATTTGCCCTTTGCCTAAATCTACAATATATGATACCTATATAAAGCAAACAATGCTTGACAGGAATCTACTCTGAAATATGGTCCATAACATTGATACAAAACAGGAACAAAGACAATGCAATTAAGAAATTTGCAGCAAGTAATTTAGGCTTATAATACCAATTTTCTATTTTTTTTTTATACTTTTTGTTAAATGTTAAAACTGGCCCACAGCAGTGAATGAATAAGAGAATTATGATATAGTATATCACATTCTTGTCACTTTTATTTTACCCAGTAAATTTCAATGAAATAAAATTTTCTCAGTTGGTATCTGTTGCCTGAACTGAAAACAAACATGTTCTCCTATACTCTTCGTGCTATATTACCCTAATTGTGCTTCATACTTGTCGTTTTCTCCACCCCTGTGATTAAAAGCATCTAAAACCAGTATTTTGCACAGCCTATTCTGGAGCCACATGGATTAGCCTGAATTCCTAATTCCTAATTTCCTCAGGATACAGGAATTGCACCCAAGAATTAAACCCAAGAAATCTTGGTGGAAGGTAGCTCTTTCTAAAGCAGCCATGTAGATGTCAGACTGTGTATGGGGCAGTTAACTTCTCCCTGTTGCAGCCAGCCCATTACAGCGTCTGATCTGGCATCTTGCCTGGCTGGGCAGATATGCTGCGACCTGGGTTCATTTCCTGAACATACATAGGAAGAGTCATGCTCAGTCAGACCACACAGTCAACTAGTTTAATAAATGGCAGAAGGTGAAGGATCTAGAGCAGCAGCTGAATGAGCCGGGGTTGTTCACCCTGGAGAAAAGGATGCTGAGGGGAGACCTTATCGCTCTCTACAATTACCTGGAAGGAGATTGTAGTGGGGTGGGGGATCAGTCTCTTCCAGGGAACAGGCAATAGGACAAGAGGAAACAGCCTCACGTTGTACCAGGGGTGGTTTAGGATGGATATTAGGAAAAAATTATTCACCAAAAGGGTTATCAAGCATTGAAACAGGCTGCCCAGGGAAGTGATAGAATCGTCATCCCTGGAGGTATTTAAAAGATAGGTAGGCGAGGTACTGAGGGAGATGGTTGTCGGTGGACTTGGCCTTGTTAAGTTAATGGTTGGACTCAATAATCTTAAAGGTCTTTTCCAACCTAAATGACTCTATGATTCTAAGGAAGTATGTGTTTAGGGAAAAAAGATATGCAGGTTTTGAGAGCAAACACTTTCAGCACTGTAAAAACGCAGGTGTTATTGATGAAGAGGATGTGCTTTCTGCTGCCAGGAAATTTTCTTCAAGAAAATTTATATTACGGTTCTCACTGATACCTAGGTATCAGACAACTACATGACTTCACCAGTAAGAAGTAGAAGTCACAGACTCGGGTGTCATTATGATGATGAAGATCTTCTCTGATACAAGGGACAGTGTAGTAATACAAGCAACAGGGAACAAGTGCAGCACATGTGCCAGAGGAGGTACTGTGATGCATGGCCCACATCTTCTGCAATACTTTGGATGAAGTTTGTATTCAGAGATTTGCTGAGCAGCTCTGAGTAAGACCAGAGAAGGGAAAAGATCTCTACTTAGCACTTGTCTGTGTGAGCGAGTGGGAGGTAGGACCCCCCTTAAAGGGTTTTTCTTGAAAAGCTGAATTACAACAGAATCCATGTATGGAGCTGGGAAAAAAAAAAACAAATAGAGATAAAATTCTGTCAGGTGGGAAAAAAAAAAAAGAAGAAAAAGAAGAAACTGGTTTTGGGAAACATAATCTGTCCTAAGAAGTAAAATCTTTTTATTTTTTTTCTTTTTAAAATAGTGTTTAAACTATTTTATTTGCCAAGATGAGAATCATTTGTTTGAGGAATTATTGGTGTTTGACTCCAGCTTTATTGTTTTGATTAATTTACATTTTCCACGACATTTTCACAACACTTTCACAACATTTTCAATATTGCATTTGCATAGCAATGTTAATAAGAAATACACTTTGTCATTTTGACAATTGTTTCTACACTTCAGAATAAAACTAATTTTCTATTTATTTGTCTTAATGATGCAAAGATTTGAAAGTTTGAAATGTTTTCCGGTTTCAAATGATAACAGGTTTAGAATATTGCTTTTCTTGTAAAGCAGAAGTTATATTTTCTGAATGTCTTTGTCACTAGAAATTAGATTCTGCTTTTAACATGCTTATAGTGAGATTGATTAACCCCAGCCCACAGATGTTAACAGGCCTCAAGGAACTATTTAGTTTCCAGGCCTTTTCCAAGAACACTTTTCCATCTTAATACACTATGGTCTAGAAGGGAATGCAACAGCATTCAAATTAAAAGCCTTCTTATCTGTTGTCCTGTATGTAGCAAAAAGAGGAGTAGAGAATTTTTGGGCAAGCTCAAGTTTTTAGTGATTACAACCCTATCCTTTATAGACTACTCTTCTGATGAGTGTGTTTTCTAGGGGTAATGGAGATCTCTTGCAAAGTTCAGGGCTGCAACAGTGCTATTTATTTGTGTCTTTGAACTCAAGATTGTTTTTCTGTTGTGGTTAAGAAACCTAACTGTTCTCTTCTCCTTAATGGCAAAGGAGACTGAGAGGTAAAATATTCTGCAAAATTTTCAGGGATTCATGAACATAAGCTCTTGACTATTTGAAGTCCTGTGGCTTAACCAAGAGATGTTATGGTGTCCCTGTGTTCAGCCTTGCAACTTATTGATGAAACAGGACTTGAAGCCTCAGGTGATGCAAAATAGAAGTCAAGATGAAATTCTTACGCAACGTTCCTCCATATAACAGAGCAATAATACACATACATTTCTAGCATTATATCATGAAGCAGATGAAAAGAAACCAGCAGAACTATACCAGATGGGTTTCTGAAAACATAACTGCAAACTTTCCAGAAGGTTCTTTTGGATTGTCAGGAGTGTTCTACATTTCAGAGTTCAAAAAGAAGGACTTCTGTTTCTTTTCTCAGGTGTTGCACTTCAGCAACATAGTGTATGCTATCCAGACATTGCCAGAAAGAAACATTATTTACATGAAGTTATACTGTTACTTTTGACAAAACATTGGGCTCTCAAATTGCTGAATCAATGTTTTTTGATTTTTATACAATATATAAAATTTTGTACAAAGAGAAAAATGCAGATGTTCTTGATTAACACAATTGTGGATTTGATAACATGAGCTGAATAGGAGAAAGTGCACTGCAAATCAAAATAAGCAACATAAACAATGGTTTTTCCTGGCTTTTCTGTCTGGAAAATCAAACTCTTGTTAGCCCTCATTTATTAAAAGGCAGCATCACTGAAGTTTACCACAAATATATGTGAAACACTGATATTCCTTAGCATCATCAGGACAGATCCTTAGGAAAAATAACGTATTAGGCAACAGTAAGCCTGAAAGTTATTGGTCGCTAGAGACAAGAAGTGTAGGAAACCTCTAATTTTTATGATCTTTAAAAGAGAAAGTATTCATGATCCTAATACACTCTCGGTAGCTCATTATCACTTAAACGCAAGCACAGTATTAAAATTATCTTACAGATTTCTCAACTTCCTCTGCTGGCTTTCTGCCTGAATTTATAGGAGTCTCTGTACATTTGAAGTGTTCCCAGTAATCACAGGAGACTAAGCCAATGCCAGCTTCAAAATTAAGTTCTTTTTATAAACCCATTCATTCTTTACTCCCTGCTCAGAGAAGGAATTCGGCTATAACCCAGTCATCAACATCTGACAGAATAGTTCGGGTAGTTGTCTACATAATACATCAGAAAAGTAAGACAAAATATTTTTGCTTTTGTATCTTGGATGAATCTTATTTATCATTTGCTAGACAGCTAACAGACACGCTGGGTGCCATTCAGTATGAGAAATAATCAAATAGATATTTTAATCAAATAGAAAACCACATTTCCCTGTCCTTACAAAATACTTATTGATTATATTTAACGAAGATGCTACATTTATTTTCCAGAATGATGTATTTGAAAGGGAATTAAGGACAGCATCAAAAAAGACTCTTGGAAAAACAATAAAAGGATGATATTGCAAGCCATCATTGTTTTTAAGAACAATTCAATTAATTTCACAGCACAAATTAATAACCTAGAAAAGTACCTCCATTTAGAGTAGGATTCTGACTGAAGAGATGGTTGAAAAAATAAAAGTGACATTTGAATGTCATCATGGCTACATGAATCCTTCATAAAGCTGACCAAATCACATAATTCAGCGAAAAAACAGGAATCATAGCAGTTATTTTTAGAAAAGATATAATAAGTACAACACAGGAATATTAGAGAATGATTATAGAATAATACAGAGTGAGAATTTGCATCTTAAGATGAAGATACTAGATTAATGATATTAAAAGTGTTAAATATTTCATTGCAATGGCTGTATTCAGATTGAAATATATTTTGATCAAAGCTGTTGCAGAAGACTGTTAAGTACCCTATTCAGAGATTTTTTCACTCCCTTTAATGAATGTGTGCTCTGGATCCCCTTTAGAGGATTTCTTATGGAGTAGACAAGACATTGCTTTTTCAGGTCAGATATGTCCAACATTTATGCAATTACTTGGATGAACTGGGAGAAGTAATGTTAAGAAGTGCCTTGTTTTGCACTCTAGTTATACCCACAAGGAAACAGAATATTGCAGCAAGGACAGTTGAGAGGTATGTAGCTGTCTGCCTTTGGTTAACTAAAAAGCGAGCTGATGTAGAACAGTCTAACATGTCCGAAGTACAAGTAGATCCTCTTTCTATGAGTATAATTGGTATCACAAAGGACAAGATGTAGTTCAAACCTTCTTCTATGTGTCATGTTCTCCACTGGACAGGACAAGACTCTGCCTCTAGCCTTCTTTTGCTCCCCTCCCATGTTCCACAAGCTAGTGAAATAACAGTGGAGAATTCAGCAGAGGTTGAAGTTATTCAGGCTTAAAAGGAGGGATATTTAGAAACTACATGAGAACGTGTTTAGTTGTGATAAACAAAATAAAATGCAACAGGCTAAGAAATAGGAGAAGCCATAGCCAGTATGGGATGCCTTTGATGGGAAGTGACATTCAGTGACCCAAGAAGGGCCTTCCTCCCCTTAGTTCCAGAGAAGATTACAGGAGATGCAATTAAACTGTAATTTGGCTGGAGAAATCATTCTCAAAAATGACACAGAAATGTTATTGGTGTTGGAAATTTCTGTTAATTTTACCACTGTACTTGCATTAAAAAGATGTCAGTAATAAAATAATGAAATTTGAATTTGCTGAGCTTATATAGGTTCATTAAAAACAGTAGGTTCATAATGGCTTTATTGTAGCAGCAATTAGATATGCAAGAAACTTATTAAATAAAGTGTTAGCCAAGATGGATTTCTGTGACTAAATCTGGATTGTATGTCTTGACTTCACTTATGGGTCTAACTTACCACCACCTCCCCTCCAAAAAAATTCATCCCTTTACTTGTAATTTTTGCACTGCAACAGAAGACATGAGAGCAATCTGAAAAAAACAGCTCAGTGCTCTATAAAGAGAAACAAAATTGGTACTAGGGTGACCTTTAGAGACAAATCTGGGAGGCTGTATAATCTGATTGTCAGACTTTACAGAGACTTGTATTTATATGCTTAGCCAGGTGTTCATGCAATGATCATCCATGCCAAATCTGAGAATTATTTGTAAAAATAAAAAATCCTGGCAGTGTACAAAAGAATATACAGAAAAGGAAATGTCTGCATTATTCAAAACCCCATTCTAATTTACAGAGAGAAAACATTTCTATAACTCTATGCATTATTCCTAATTTTTCAGTGATTTTAATAGTGTCCCATTATTTTATATTGCAAGGCTAAAAAGACCCACCAATAACAAAAAACCCATTCCGTCTTTTAACTTGAAACAAACATAATAATTTTTCATCTTAAGGGCTGAGGTGAGTCTCAAAGTTGCAAAGGGTATAGAGAAATATATTTTCTTTCTTAATTAACTATATTAAGATTAACATTTTTGGTTTTAACTGTCATGGAGCTATAAAGTTCCTCTGCATAACATCCAAGCAAATCATTGCAATGGCAAAGAGTAGTTATGTTTGTGCTAAATTCAAGTGGAACCAAACTGCAAAATGGCTTAAATTGTGCCTGGCATTAAACTAACACATTATGGATAATGTGTTTGGCCTAATGCCATTCTCTCTACTTGGATAGATGAACAAACACAAAAAGAGTTTCAGTAGAGGATGTTTTTGAATGGTTTTAATGTTTGTAAATGAAGAACTCTGAAAGCTACATAACTGTTTGGAATAAAGGGTAAGTGAACGTGTCCCTTGTAGCAAGATAGCCACTGAACTGATATTGTATGAGCTCTCAGCAATGCCACTGTTATTTCCTGCATAAATAAACAGCTACAAACCAATGTTGTGGCTGACATGTTCTTTCTTTGATGTTCTTCTCAGCTAGACTTCTTCCAGACTCAACAAAGACCTCAGGAAAGTTACATAGATGTTCTCAGTGCACTGGCTTAGACATTGGCTAAGTAAGGTAGCTATTTTCCTGCTTTAGTGCAGCTTCATTGAAGTGTTTTATGTTGTGTCTAATTGTGAGTTGAACTGCACAGTATAAATAATTCTGCAGAGAAAACAGTGAATTAGGGTTTCCAGAAGTTTCCCAGTCAAATGTTTGTCTTCCCTATAAAAATCATCAATGGTCCACGTACATTCAATTTAGTCATAGTCAAATAATCTTTCACTAGAAAGAAAGTACATTGGATTATTTCTCAGTGGCCCTCTATTCACTTAAGTCTATGTGTACTCTAATTTTTTCTCCCTGGTTTTTATTTTGAGACCGTAAAAGAAGGTTGAATATTCACAATGTATCATTCTTAAGGGGACTCTCACTGCAGCCTTGCCTACCTCACTGCAATAATAATTTTTGTATACCACCAAAAAAATGGCGTTCAAGAAGTGGCTATGGAATTCTCCTATTTTCTGTACAAGGTAGTAGATCATAGTCTTACAATTTTCTCTTTGTTTCACATTGGCTCTAGTAGAGGCACTTATGTAGCGAAAACATCTCCTTTTCCATCCCATGGCCAAGAATCATCCTTCACTTTCTAAAACTCTCTTGCTTTCCACGTTATTCTCTATCTGGCTAACATACACAGCTCACAAAACTCAAATCTCTTCTGAATGGCCAAGAAACTTGCCTTTTCTCACTTTCTAGGCCTTTGTTTTCTTGTGTGCATGGTTTGTTGGTGGGTTTTTTGGGATTTTGGAGTTGTTTTTTTTTTTAGTGCTCAGGAAGAGCATTCTAGACAGAGCCAAAGCAATGTTACATATGCTATAAATGAATAAGTCTTTAATGGTCTGGAAAGCATCTGATTGATTTAAGAAATCCCCTACACAACAGTTATTGTGTTGCAAACCTAATTGTTTCATTTGGTGCAGCTTTTCAGTGCATTCTGGAATATGCTGTGTTTAAAAAACATTTAAATATATCAAATCGAGATCTATTGTATCTTTTTTTTTTAGTTTTGATTCCAATTAGGAGACATTGGTGGTGGTAAGGAAATAATATTAAAGTGTCATAGCCTCAAAGGATTCCATTGTCGAGACTGTATAAAAACTAGGAGAAGCAAAGGCTGTCAAAGGAAAGAAAGGCACAAAGAAATGACTGAAAGCTACTGGTCACAGGCTATTGGCTTTAACAGGGGAAAAAACAGTGTTAAATTTAGCAGTTCAGTGGTTTTCCACATGTAACCTATAGGTACTTCAGGAAAAAAGGACAATATTAAACATGAAGGACAGGTAAATGGCAAGTCTGTTTCCTAGAATGTCAGATTTCCTATAAAGCATTTGCACCTTCCCTGGAAAGGTTTTGAAGTCTGCAATTCAAAAACCAGAAAATATTTTTATTGTAGCCTTTCATTTTAATCTCTTTCAAGAGAATTGTAAACTGTTTAGGCCTAGTGTGATATATTATGCCAGTTCTGATTTTCAATACAGAGTATGGGATCCTCCTCAGAGTCCATTTCCAGAGTACATTTCATGTATTCCAAGGGACTAAGCTCTCATGAAATCTACTGAAGGTGGTTATCGGAGTTTGTGAAGCTGAACAGCTTCTTGGAGGTAGTGGTTATATCACAATGAGCTGAAATAGGTCTGGAGGACTCAAACTGATGGTTCTGGATAAGTTAAGTTACATTGTTATTTCTTATGATATTTCAGGCACAATTACTCAATTTTGTTTACCTTGGATTTACTTGATGCCATTTTATTGATCTTTACACTTACATGATTGCATCCATCAGCACACCTAACACTTAGAAAGATTTGACTCATCTGTCCAGTTGAAATGAGTCAGCCAGTCTTCCTTCTTAAGCAATAGAGAAATGTGGCAAGTTTATCTCAGAAATGTACTTTAAGATAGCATAAGACCCCTTTGAAGTCTGTTTTACTTTTGACTCTAAAGGAAGTAAAACCCATTATCATACACTGAGCAGTGAGGTTCAAGTGAGATAAATGCAAACCATAATATTTTTTTTTTTTTTTCTCAGAGAAAGAAAGATAGCTAGGTATGTGGGAAGAGAATCTTACTAAACTCCATGACCTTGCTTCTGGTTTCCCAGAGAGATTTTCAGGATGGGATTTATGATGAGGTGGGTAAGGGCCTTCCAGCCTTCCACCTTTTTCTGAGTAAACATTAATTCAATAGTAGCCTGATATAAAATTAATTTCCTATTATCGTTATTACATAGAAGTATAAGTTGCAAGTATACTATTGATGATTACATAGCTCTAGTTATCATTCAAGTCTGTTCTTATTTTCATGCTGCGGTTCTGAACTTGTTTTGGCTTTCTGTGTGTATTTTTAAATCTGTTACTGTTCTATGCCTTCTTAGTATTTGCAATAACTTTTGAAAAGGAAAAAAAATACAAATCATATTGTTCCACGTAAGCATTGCAGGTGGAGACCTAGCCAGAGCTATACTTACAGTCTGTAGACACTTCCATTACACCTTTGTCTACTCAGTTGTTCATAACTTTCTGAAACTTTCAGGCTTCAGGCTACAATTTTATACTCTTGACATGACCCTGACATTTTTTTGCTGGAGCTAAACATAGCAGACAAAGAATTTTCCCTCTTTCAATACTTTGACATTAAGCAGAGCCCCAGCATATTGTGAACACATTCATCACTAGAAGGAGAGTTATATTATTGGATCTCATAATGGATCTGCATCACACCTTGTCCTCCAATGACAAGTATACATTGTTGTGCCTGTACACATATATCACGTCAGATACAGCTACATAACTACAGACCAGAACTGCGTGCAACAGGGTTGGATTCTTCTGTTCTACAAACAGCAGATTTTGCCAACATAATTAAATAATTTATTCTATGTAATATCTTTCTTGGAGAACTTAGTGCTCCTGTGTATTTTAATAACATCATTCACAACACGTGAATACCAATGCACAGGACTAAGTTACAGAACTTGTCAAAGTGGAATTGGGGACAAAGGTTACCCCACGATTTGAACATTTTCTCACTAACATCTAATACTTTTCCATTGCAGCTCCCTTGATGATTCATTTCAAAGTCTGAATTTATGAATCTGAAAATACAGATTCAAATCATAGAATCATAGAATGGTTCGGGTTGGAAGCGACCTTAAAGATCATAGAGTTCCAACCCCCCTGCCATGGAGCTCCCACTAGACCAGGTTGCTCAAAGCCCCGTCCAGCCTGGTCTTGAACACCTCCAGGGATGTGGCATCCATAACTTCTCTGGGCAACCTGTTTCACCACTCTCACAGTAAAGAATTTCTTCCTAATACCTAATTTAAATCTCCCCTCTTTCAGTTTGAAATTGTTACCCATTGCCCTTTTTGCTACACTCCCTTATAAGGACTCCCTCCCCCTTTCTTTCCTGTAGGCTCCCTTTAGGTACTAAAAGGCTGGTCTAAGGTATATCTGGAGCCTTTTCTTCTCCAGGCTGAACCCCAACTCTCTCAACCTGCTGTCATAGGAGAGGTGCTCCAGCCTTCTGGTCATCTTCGTGGCCCTCTTCTGGACCCATTCCAACATGTCCATGTCCTTCCTGTGCTGAAGACTCCAGAGCTGGACACAGTACCCCAAATGGGGTCTCACAAGAGTGGAATAGAGGAATAGAATCACCTCCTTCAACCTGATGGGCACACTGCTGGAGATGCACCCCAGGACGCGGTTGGCTTTCTGGGCTGCCAGTGCACATTGTTGGGTCATGTTGAATTTCTTGTCCATGAACACCCCCAAGGCCTTCTCCTCAGGGCTGCTCTTAATCCACTCTCTGACTAACCTGTATTTGTGCCTGGGATTGCCATGACCAAGGATCAGAGGATCCATTGCGCTATCAGGATCTGTTTAGGGTGGACATCTCCTTGTACTATTTGCATTCCTGGCTTTTATCCAGTTTTTGCTGGGATAAGGTGAAAGTGGAAAGGAAGATGGAGAAGAGGATGTAGAGAGTATTGCATTGAGGGTTTTGACTAAAGCAGAATACATGGAGTCTTCTTGTGGGTGACTATATCTGTGTTGTTACCAGTCACATAGAGTTAACATTTCTGGGCAAAATCTGAGGCACCAGCTGTATTATCTAAACTTCACTGACCTTAACAAGATAAATTGAACTAATCTTTTTACAAAGTTGTATTTCTTTGCTTCCTCCTTTAAGGATTGGAGGTAACTTTCTCTGTGAAAGGATTTCGGTACCATAAGTTTTAAACATGTAATTGCAACTGAAAAGATTAAATTAACATAACCTATGGCCAATTAAACCTTTTGCTTAGAAACAAACTAGTATAAACTTTGTAGTTTATACTAATATTTTTTTTCCATAGTGTGTATACACTTATAAACATTAAATCACTATGTGAGGTGATTAGTACTTCCAAGAGGCATATTGACACTTTTGTACAAAACTGAATAATTTAACAGAAATATTTTTTACCACTTACAGCAGGATTTATAAGGTGTATACTTACACTGAACCAGAAATTCTTTACTGTGGGAGTTATAAAAACCTGTAATTTGCTGACACACCTTGTAGCCTGTTAAGATATGTATTAGTATATTCCTGTACAGTGGTTAGAAATAATTTTTAAATTTCATTAGTTGGTCATTATTAGTGATCATTTTAATACCAAGACAAGAAAGTGTAAGTATAGAATGAAAGACCTACTAAATGTTGTCCAATAAAAGGAACTAAATAGAATGACAGTGGGATCTCATTGAAATAATGACTTGATAGCTCTATCCCTCTCTTTCCAAGGGTTTGACCCACAAAGAAGTCTGGATTGCAACATGGCTACAATGATTGGAAGTATAACCTTCATCTATTCACTTAAATACTGTTAGAACTTGAACAAATTTTTTATTTGTTAAGCTGAGCTCCCACTTCCTTTCTGCAGAAAATTAGCTCAGCAGGCTCACAGTCACCAGACTGCCATGATCTACAGTTGCAAATGGATCTGTGATTCCTCTCTAATGATAGAGCTTAAGAATGTGGAATACCTAGTGACAGCTGTTATATGAAAATAATCAGCCTTCAATCAGTGGGAATGATCTCACAGCAGGCTTCTATTATTCAATAACAAATGTTTAGAATAAAAATTTTATTGGTGCAGAAAGGAAAAAGAATTAAGTAATAAATAGCTTGTCAGAAACCCCATAGCAAGTCTGATTAGGGTTACACTATTACAAACATACTCTAGAGACAGAGAATAATATTTGGGATTTTTTCATCCAAGACCAGAGCACGTTGCCATCCCTTTTGATTTCATTTTTCTTTCTTTTTTTATAAATGCTCAATAATAGGAAATGAATTATTTATGAAAATACATACTTGGAATGGTGACCTGCAACTTCAATATAACATTAAAAATCAGCAATTTTACCACTCACAACTAACAAGCTCTTTGTGGTTTTACTGAAAGTCACAGAGTTGTGCTACTGAGAGTTGTTGATGCCTCTATATCAAACCTTAGGTACCACAATGGCCATAATAATAAGCACAACAAAATAAATGACAATTCAGAACTGGACATTTACAACACATGCTTTTGCAATAGGATTACAGGACAGTCATTCTAAACTAAAATCATCGTAATAATGCATTTTAAATGCCTGAAAAATAAAAAATGCACAAAAAAGAAGTTAAATCCTGTAGTACTACTCTCTGAGCTTGCAACATCTATTTAGATGAATAACTTTTTACAACTAGGGAGGATTACAACCTGATCTAAAAAAGATAATAAAAATAGTACATTTTATGGTATGTAAAATACCTTTTATTGTCCATTTGCTCAAGTAGCTAACATGGCAAGAATGTGCATGTAGGGACAAACTGAATACATCCCTTACTACTATTTCATACTGTGATTGGGCACAATACAGTGGCAAATAATGAATCAATTAATTAAAAATAAGATTTTTCCCACCTTCTTTCATTTCTCTTTAGAAGTGTTAATTTAGACACACCTCCCTAATAATTACAGTTTCATTACACTTGGAGGTCTCCTTTCTGTGCACTGAAGAGATTTATCACTCATAAACACTAAGATACATTTTGGAAAAAAGAAAGTCACTGGTTGAAAGGTCCTGTCTGTGGAACCCTACTGAACTCCATGGTAGAACTGAGACTAGATGTGATCAAACAGATTTTTCTAGAAAACTTACAATGCTTATATGAGACATCTATGAATTTATATTCATATTCAAAACATACTATACTCATATGACACATCTATGAATTTATATTCAAAATTATATATTATTGGACTTTGTCTTCTGTCAGCAAAAAAACCCATGCTATGAAACACTGCATGAGAAGGTTTTTTTAAGATGCTGTCTAATCTCTTGACTGTAAGCAAGAACAACTTTAGTTATGCCCAAACCCAGGAACTGCTTTTGAAGTAAGATGGTGTTTACTGAATAGTCTTATTGTAACTATGATATTAAACCAAAACAGAGTGGAAAAAGAGAGCTGGCTCCGTCACAACCTCTAATACAGTCCTTTTTATAAAACCTATCCAAACCTAGTTTTATTTCAGATGACAACACAGTTACTCTCACTGTATTTGTAATACTGTTCAAACTCTTTCACTGATTTCTTTTTTTTTTTTAATTTAACTCTGCTATTTTTTGTCTATAGCAATTGTGTTCAAGTTGAGGGTATTAGGATGCCACTCAGGAAAAGACATGTCCCAGAGCATTTGGTTACAAAACACATTAGTACATCATTCTGTTCCTTATTTCACATGATGAGTTGCCTGAAGGAGGATAAATGGCTCATAAAGTTCTCAATGGTCTAAAATCAGGACCATCTGTTGAAGCCATCAGTGACTTTGTGGCTGAGCTTAGCAGCTGGGAAGCCTTCAACTCATCAGCTCTTCTTTAATCAGGTAGGCATCTCTGAAGTCAGTGGGAATTACTGTAATATATTCTCAAAGAGCTGAGACAATAAGAGCTTTCCCTGTTTTAAGATGATATCCATATTTCGACTCATTTCCATACAGAGATTTTTAGTTGTTCAGGTACCTGACACTCTCATGCTAAAATTGCTCCACATCTGTTCTTATTGTTGAGAGATTTGTTAGAATACTAGAAAGTGATAAAGATCCATTGGACCCTTAGTTCTGATACTGCTGGTAAATTCAAATACTCAGATTCACATGTGTGCTTCTAATGAATTATTGCTTGTGGATTTCATCACGCTTGGAAAGAGAAAGCATGAAATGCAGAGAAAGGGGCTGAGGTCTTGCTGGCATTAAAAAAAAAGAATGTAGTTTTCATGGCCCAAAAAATATCAAAAAGTTCTGTGTTTCTACTCAAGCTGCATATGTTTTCATGTAGAACTAAAATAATATTTTATACGTTAAATTACAGACCTGAAGTCTTATTAAAACTGTATAGGCACTACATGGAGAAAGCTCTGTGAATCAGAGTGGAAAACACAATAATGAATATTGAGCAAAAGCTGTTTCAGCTACTTACTAAGGAAACAATAGGAATAGGAGTGTGCCTTAAATCTTGCTTCTCTGAGAGGCGGATGGCTTTGAATTGAAACGTTTATATTCTCAGTGAAACTATTCTCAAAATGTAGGAAACTGATCCATTACTTTTGAAACTTATTTCAGGAAACTAGGGATGGTCATTCTTGCAAAAGATCTCGGTTACTCTTTTCACTAGCTTCAGAGAATAAGTTATTCATTTTTCAATTATCTTTAAAATAATAAAAAAATGCAAAATCCTCTCCCTTTCTTGACTGGATTTAAACATGGAACTCTTATTTTCTAAACCTCAGTGTTGGATAAAAGTGTAAATGACAACAGTTGTTGAATAATATATTTTGTTTCTTCATGTATTTGTCATAATTTTTTTATGACTTGCTAAAATATATGATAAAACAGTTAGAGTTTGTACTTCATTTCTGTATTACCTGTATATCCTTTACTTGGCAGCCATACTACATTAATCTCCATCAAAATATTTGAACTGAAGTTTCAAAGAAATCCTTTAAATGCAGAATTATAGCACCTTTATGCACTGATAACATAATTCAGTTCACCTAAGTAAAATATTTTGGTATAATTTTTGGAATAGTGCTATTAAAATTTAATAAATTAATTTATTATATTTAATATATAATAGTATAGTATATAGTTATATGTAAATTCATATTTATTTAAATATATAATAGCATATTTAAATATTAAATATATAACTGAATTTAATTAAATTTAATTAAAAATTAATATAAATAAAGTGGTATTAAAATTTAAAATTTGTTTTATGTTATAACATTAGATAACATTACAACATTATATAACATATATAATGTATTTTATTTTATAACATGGAAATTCAAAACATATTAATGGGAAATGTCAAATTTGATATGCTAAAGAAGATGAAATCCTGCAAAAAGTTCTTTATTCTTTTGCAAAAAAGAAAGAGGAAAAAAAAAAAAGACTAGATCACAAATTTACTTCCGTGGAATAAAAGCTAATATTTTTATACATGTTCTTTGTAGTGCTTTGTTAGACTACAGTTGTATTCTTATATTCAACTCAAAGCCTAACTAAATCAGAGTGGAGAAATCCACTATGAAGAATTTCAATTGAAGATTTTTAATTTCTTTGCATTTATTTGCTTATTTTGCACCACTTCAGCCGAGAAAGGGTCAAAAAGTGAGGACAAATAGGTATCTCTGTGTTCTGTTTTAACATGTGCATCAATACCTCTAATGCGTAAATCATAGGAAATGATTAAAAAAAATAAATCTTGTTCTACTTGGTATTTTATTCCTGCAGTTACATGGCTTGTGTTTAAATGATTTTCTTGTGGATTACTCAGCATTCTTTTTTGTATTATTATTATTATTTCAAGGAAAATTTATAACCTCTCAGCTTATAGAGAAGAAATTGAAAGATGTTGTATATGAACTCTCTCCTGATTAACACCCAATGGGCGTTAAATGTCATTAAAAATTATCTCAATATTTTAGGTAAATTGAAATTATAGCTTCTACATCCTTCATATATCAATGCTGGATAGATATCTTAAAGACCAGAATGGATCGGTGGGTGCCGTATGGAACATGAGGAAGATTTGATTTTTCAGTGTTTTGTTGTGCTTTGTATATTAAATTATATTGTCACAGTGAGAATATTTCTGCAATTTTCTTTGAACTAGTACAGATAACCTTTTTAGCTTCTCCATGAAATGAAATAAATATAGCAAACATCTATTGGTAAGAAAAGTATATGATCTATTCAGCAGCAGCAATTATATTAGAAACTGGAGCATGCCGCAAACATACCTTGTGGGATTTCTTGGTTTGAAATAGCCATCCCTCACAGACTGAGACTAGAAAGTCACAATAAAGCTTACAGATGGTTAACAGATCTCACTGCCTAACTGGTAGGAGTATCCTGGGAAATAAAACGAGTTATAGAGGACCTGAAAGATCAGTTTTATGGTGGTGTTTTTTTCTTTCTTTACTGCTGAGAATCTTAGAAATTAGTGGTTGGTTTCTAGTTGATTGCTGGTTTTGTGATTGTTTGGTGGAAACAAGCATTGAGGCAAAAACCCTTGCATAATTGAAACCCCTTTCCCTTACAGTCAACCATTCTTTCATGTTTTGAGATGCCTATGCAGTCGCATAAGGCAGAGATATCCCTAAAAGATAAATCAACCTGCTGTAACCAATACAGTAAGAGCAAGGCACCTAATAGCAAGTGATTTTATCTGACTTGCATGAATACCTCACCCACTTGTTGTAGGGCTCTTGTATTATAGCTTCAGATGAAGAATGGTGAGAATTGGTCAAAATCATGTTTAATACCCTTGTCTCTCAAAGTTTTCTTGACATCAGAATTCCTCTGTACTTCCAATCAACCTGCTGTAACCAATACAGTAAGAGCAAGGCACCTAATAGCAAGTGATTTTATCTGACTTGCATGAATACCTCACCCACTTGTTGTAGGGCTCTTGTATTATAGCTTCAGATGAAGAATGGTGAGAATTGGTCAAAAGAATCATGTTTAATACCCTTGTCTCTCAAAGTTTTCTTGACATCAGAATTCCTCAGTACTCAGTACTCTCCATGCTACCTGGCAGGCCTGCAACTCATGGTTTTCTTTCATTCTACAGTGTTTTTTCCTCCTCAAAACATATTTCCTCTTCTGACTGCAGTAACCAAACTTTCTCCTCCATGCTTTCAGCTCTTAAATAACTCCCATGAATCTCTCTGTCCAGTTTGCCAGTCAAGTGGAGAGTCAAAAAGTCAGGCTCTCTCATTAGCCAGTGTTGTATGGTCTTATTCCCTGCTGAATGACTGTGCAACTACTAGTCCTGATAGCTACGAACCTTGGCTGCTAAATGTTTGGCTGAGACGGGGATGTGAGGGTACAGTTGTGAGATACCTAGTGTGGTCTAATTCCCTGCTGAATGACTGCGCAACCACTGATTCTGATAGCTGTGGCCCTTGGCTGCTAAATGTTTGACCAAGAAAGAAGAGCAGGAGTACAGTTGAGAGCTGTCTGGCAGGGCAGATAGATTATTTGGTGGAAGCTGGACTGCACATTTATACTGGTTCATTAACATCATCCTCCATACAGAGGGCACTGAATCATCAGAGTGATCTCAGTGGGTTGCCTAGAAGACTGGTTAGCATGTCAGGGACCAAAAGAATATGATGACCTTAAGGAGGAAAACTGTGATCCTGGTTTGTACTTTAAAAAAAAAAAAAAAAAAAAAAAAAAAAAAATCAAGAATGACATTTGATGATCTTGCAGTTGAGTGATTTTTCTGCAGCTGAGAAAATGTTGCAGATCCGAGGCAATCAATATGCCTGAGGCAAAGCTTTGGAGGGCCACTCTAGATTTGGTAAACACTTTCCAGGAACTGAACTTTTTGTTATTAGGTCCATGTGTAAACACTACACAAATGCGTCTGAGGAAAAAAAAAAAAAAAAAGAGAATAGTGTTCTATGTGTTCTATGGAGCTTTTTGAAGCCTCATCTCTGTGTGGAGGAAACCTGATCTGGAGCATGAAGATTATGAGTAGCTCTCCTAAAGACAAGAGTAAAGAGGAAGAAAAATATAACACTCCCAATAGCTTAGACGATAGGCTAGAAGCTAAACAGATTGTATAACACAGATAATTTTTCAAGGATTTATTTTGTGTGCCTGTGTATCTTTCTTTTCCCTCAAGATGTTTCAGAAATGATTGTTGGTTTAGGGAAATAAATGAAATTTCTTTCATATGATTTGGATCTATTCCAAATGATGAAGCTCGGGAGCTGGTTGAGATGAGTGATATTCTATTTTGCTATATTTTTGAAAAGCCAGCTTGCCGTAAAAAGGGGAAAAATCAATATTATTAGATGGATTGGAAAGACGTTGTTCGTTCTTTATTGCAGAAGAGGATGTCAGTGAAATTTCATAAAGTGAGACAATATCTTCAGTTACCAAGCTAGGTACTTGTTTGTTTGTTTATGATAGCTTTTTTCCTCCCTCTTCCTAGAAACCAAGCAACACAAATATTATCAGGCTAAGTGAAGTAGTCTCTACTCAATAAGAGTTAACCGCCCTTTGTAATACAGAAAAATGCCTTCTGAAATCTCTGTGCCTCTTAGGCCCACTTATACTCACACAGCCACCTATACACCAGGGCATAAAGAGGTGTGGATAAGGTTTTTTTAAAGTATTCCACTTTAAAATCAAGCTCGTGTGTGGTTCTTATGCATATTACGGTAAAGCTGGAGTAAATCCAGAAAATAGCTGGTACAAAATAGTAGAACATTCTCACTCTTTTTTAGAATTCTGTGTTTTTCCAAAGCCATACACCTTTCTTTCTCCCTGATATTTTTCTCTCTTTCCTGCCTTCTGGAATTGAGCATCATTTTCTCTTGAAGTTTAGACACTTGAGGAAATACTAGCTTGCTGTGTTATACTCCAGGAGGCTGTGACAATAAACGCTCTTTCTGCATTTTCGTTCATAATACCCATTTAAAATACCACTGAAAATAATAATAACAACAGTCATGTTCTCAGATGCTGCACTAGGCTGGAGGTTTCTCAGTTGTACTCTGAAACTAAGGATTTGTCTTTCCTAGCTGAATTAAATCTTACCTATTATAATGGAGATATGAATTTACAGATGGAAATTGTGTCCTCTCTGCATTAATATCAAAGGATATCCCACCAGAAACTGTTTGTTGATTTTGATAACTTCTGTAACTCTTAGCATGAAATTATTAATCTTTCTGTAGAGTACAGGACAGACTCCTTGTGTCTCTTCGGCCAAGGTAAATTGTCATATTGTACATTGTACTCATTCCTATCAGTCTGAAGAGCAATCATTCTTCAGGCAATTAATTATTGTCTAGATGTTTCCCATTCCGGATTTTCAATGACTCAGTACCAAGATTTTTGGACAGGACTTTACTTATCTATGTTGACTGGATTGTGGAGCTCAATTGCCCCCTTTTTTTAAAAAAAACAAACAACCAAAACCAAACCAAACAAACAAAAACAAACCAAAACAAACCAAAACAAACAAAAACAAACCAAAAAAGCAAAAAACCAAAACAAAGCAAAAAAAAACCACCACAAAAAAAAAACCCAAAACAAAACTAACAAAAAAAATCCAACCCCAAAACCCTTCAGTGGAGGATCAGCCATTGGTTAACAGATGTACTAAAATTTATTTTTTTTCTGCCTCTGTCATTGCATGAACTATCATGACTTATTCACCAGGATAACTTCTAACTTTAGCCATGATAACTTCTAACTTTAGCCATGCAAGATTAAAGGGCTAAAAATACCATTAGTGAAGAAAACAAAACTACCAAATGTTCCCAGTTTTCAGCTGTATTTAAAGCTCCTTAAAGTTAGAAGATGAAATAACTGTTCATATTGAGAATTTCCAAAAGCTAAAAAGTACTGCTGCCATACAAAATAAGCAAGAAAACAAACACCATTTTCTGTCCCTCTCACAAAATTGTCTTTCCTATTGTTCTTAATGCAGTGACTATTTTCTTCCCACCTTGCTCAATTATGAGTAATCTGGGAAACATACTGGGAACTGTATTTCACTTAAGAAGGGAGTGTCAGAGAGGAAAACATCCATAAAAAAAGGTATTTTTTAAATAAAAAGGGAGAATATGTGCTTCTGAGATCAGGAAACACCTAAAGTCTTATTTTACAGATTGTATATTACTTTGGACGTCACATTGTGTCATGTTGAACATGCTTCTCCATGTGAGAAGTTATGATGCCACTAATGCTGAAAGATGTGTAATATCATAATATCATGAATCAGAAGAAACATTTCCAACATACATCCCCCAAAATCTTTAACTCTTCCATTGCTTTGCAAAAATTTAGAGTACAACCTGCCTTTTCAGGAATTTGTGGGTTTTGTGTTAGTTATTATGGGTAAATTCCAAGGAATTATTTGTATATTATCACAGACTAATAAGCTCCTCCTGGCAAGAATATATGGCATAGTTTTCTGTTTTGACCTCCCACTTGCAGTGACAGCAATGCCACCGATAGGATTCATGTCTGTGTCTTCTGCCAATGAGTAAGAGCTTCAGGACAGGAGAGACTAGACTTAATCATGTAAAATAAAGCATTCATAATGTCAAGAGCCAAGAAATTGAGCTTTTGTTAATCTTACCAATAATGTTAGAATTTCAAAAATGCTTCTTCGGACACAGTGTTTAAACATAGCACATAACAAACCAATCTAAACGGATTTAAATTCAATGAATTTGTGTGTTGATAAGTCACTTGTGCAGTTTCAATGATAGCAAAGGGCATGATAATGAAAGAGGTTAAAAAGGTAATCATTATAGGAACTGCTGTACCTGAATAGAACAACAACACAGAGCAACAATGATGACTGAAGAAAAAAAGCTTGAAGGAGCCTGTGAATTTTGAAGCCCTTTATTCCAGATTGCCAGCAGAAAAGAACTAGAGTAGTGTTAGCCAAAATGTTAATTGGGGTGGTCTATGAATGCAACTGCTACCTAAGAATTTTATGAAACTGCAAGTAGTCACGTACATAAAACTGAGTATGCCCAAGAGGATTTGTAGACATTTTAAAGTGCAGACCAAAACCATCTGGATTGCCTCTTGGATGGATTTGTGTGAGACAGAAAAGAAGTCTCAATAGACTGCGTGGAAAAAAGTACGGGAACTGTGTGATGACAGTGATAGCTTCAATCTGTAGGCACAGAGAAAAGACTAAGGACTGATGAAATACTGCATACAGGTATACAAACAATTTTAATTAGGATACATTCTGATCTTTTCCCAGAAGTATGAAAGTCCACTGACAGTTGAGTTCTAGCCTGTTTATTAAATATATGTCAAGCATTAGGAAAAGCTTTGAAATGACTAGTAGAAAGCCTGCTTCAGAGGCTGAGGTTCCAGTGTAAAAGCTGGAATTCAGCTTGCCTAAACATAGCTGTCTAGATAGTGATCATCTTGCTCCCCCTATTATCAACGAGGACAGGTGGATATCTCACTTATTTGATTCATTCAGTCGTGAGGTAGGAGGAGTGAGATGTCAGCCCTTTTCCATTGACTTGTCAAAGAAGGCCAAGACCATCTTTTCTGATAAGCTTGTTAACCTAGTGAGGAAGGTTTTAAACCAGGTTCATTGGAGGATGGAGACCAAAGTGCACAAAAAAGTGGGACAATGAAGGATAAGGCAGAAATATGTACAGGATAAGCAACAGGGATCCTTTCACATGAAGCAGGATGACACAAGCCTAACTTGTGTGCCTGAATACAGCTGGCAAAGCACAAAAAATTAAACAAAAAAGTACAGAAATGAAAGTTTTTGCGTAGTCACTGAGCTGTGGAAAAGCTGAGATATTGTGGGGTAGCGTATATTATAGAAAAGCTACTGATGCGATGGATATGGGCTCTTTTAGGAAAAGCAGTTGGAGAACATGAGCTGAGGGGGATACACTGCCTGACAAGGAACAGCTGGGATGCAATCAGGCTCTATTGTTGAAGGTGTGATAAGCATGTTAGAGAGATTATGAATTAGGATGCAAGATGAGGTTAACCAAAGGGCAACAGACTCTCTGGTGGGAGAAGTTTCCTGGTTGCAGTCCCTGGTTCTTATGTGTGACTTCAGCTACCTCAGCCTCTGCTGAAAGGGTCATATGATGGGGAGACTGGGTGACCTGGACACTTCTGGATTGTCAGGAGCATTGCTAGTAACGCAGGAGCTAGAAGGGCTGTCAAGAGGACACACTCGGCTGTATTTGCTCTTCTTAAACAATGACCAAGTAATGAAAGAAGATAAGAGTTCAAGAACCTGAGGGAAGTGAGGAAGACAAGTAGATGACTAAAGACTGAGGAATTGAGGGAAGTAAACTTCAGCTTGCTAAGACAATGATTAAGCGGATTCTGTAAGGAAGCTGCTCTGAAGGAATGCAGGACGCAGAAGAGTCCTGATTGTCAGGGACAACTACTTCAAATCCCAAGAATTGCCTGATTTGGTTTGCAGACAAAATGATGCCCATGCCAGCTCATTTGAACAAGGAATTCCAGAACGATATCAAGCACAAAAGAGGTAGTGTATAGGCAGTAGAAGTAGGGAAAGAGAAAGAAGGGGAAATACAGAAGTGTCACCCACATGTGTTGGGGTGGAATTCAGCAAAATCAAAGCTACACGGGAGCTGACATAGGAGAAGTATATGTAGGACAAAAATAGAAGAGCTCACAGGGAGGGTTGGATCGCACTGTATGGAGAAGTTTCCAAGCTCAAGAACCCCCCATTCACAGTCTGAGCCCCAGCCAGAACCCGGAAGCCTACAACAGCCAATCAGGCGTGGAGTGGGCACGACTGCGGAGATTTAAAAGCGGTCACAGCAGACACTTGGTCAGTCAGTTGGCGAGGTGGTGGCAGCTAGCCAATCTAGGCTGATCTAGTGTGTGGTGCACGACAGAGGAGTGTAAGGGGAGAGCACGTGGGCTGCTCTGAGTAGAAAAAAAACATTCAGGAAGTGAGAAGCGAGCAGAGCATAACAGGTCAGACAGGCTAAAATAATAATTTTTAAAAAACAAACCAAATACAAAAACAAAACAAAAAGCAACAACAACAAAAAAACCAATACAAAACACAAACCAAGTCACTTGCCTGAAGAGATCGGATTGAATCATGGTTGGAACTCGGCCAAAGGTTAGTAAAAAAACTGTGGGTACCCAAACAGAGGCCCCACACAAACATGCAGGCACCCAGGCAATTGGCTGCAGCAAGTGTTGGAGCCTGGCAATGGAGGATGGTAGAGACAACACCTGTGTTAGGTGTGAACAGGTCAATGATCTGCTTAACATGGTGGCCGAACTGAGGGAGGAAGTGGATAGACTAAGGTCCATAATGGAATTGCCTCTTGGATGGATTTGTGTGAGACAGAAAAGAAGTCTCAATAGACTGCGTGGAAAAAAGTACGGGAACTGTGTGATGACAGTGATAGCTTCAATCTGTAGGCACAGAGAAAAGACTAAGGACTGATGAAATACTGCATACAGGTATACAAACAATTTTAATTAGGATACATTCTGATCTTTTCCCAGAAGTATGAAAGTCCACTGACAGTTGAGTTCTAGCCTGTTTATTAAATATATGTCAAGCATTAGGAAAAGCTTTGAAATGACTAGTAGAAAGCCTGCTTCAGAGGCTGAGGTTCCAGTGTAAAAGCTGGAATTCAGCTTGCCTAAACATAGCTGTCTAGATAGTGATCATCTTGCTCCCCCTATTATCAACGAGGACAGGTGGATATCTCACTTATTTGATTCATTCAGTCGTGAGGTAGGAGGAGTGAGATGTCAGCCCTTTTCCATTGACTTGTCAAAGAAGGCCAAGACCATCTTTTCTGATAAGCTTGTTAACCTAGTGAGGAAGGTTTTAAACCAGGTTCATTGGAGGATGGAGACCAAAGTGCACAAAAAAGTGGGACAATGAAGGATAAGGCAGAAATATGTACAGGATAAGCAACAGGGATCCTTTCACATGAAGCAGGATGACACAAGCCTAACTTGTGTGCCTGAATACAGCTGGCAAAGCACAAAAAATTAAACAAAAAAGTACAGAAATGAAAGTTTTTGCGTAGTCACTGAGCTGTGGAAAAGCTGAGATATTGTGGGGTAGCGTATATTATAGAAAAGCTACTGATGCGATGGATATGGGCTCTTTTAGGAAAAGCAGTTGGAGAACATGAGCTGAGGGGGATACACTGCCTGACAAGGAACAGCTGGGATGCAATCAGGCTCTATTGTTGAAGGTGTGATAAGCATGTTAGAGAGATTATGAATTAGGATGCAAGATGAGGTTAACCAAAGGGCAACAGACTCTCTGGTGGGAGAAGTTTCCTGGTTGCAGTCCCTGGTTCTTATGTGTGACTTCAGCTACCTCAGCCTCTGCTGAAAGGGTCATATGATGGGGAGACTGGGTGACCTGGACACTTCTGGATTGTCAGGAGCATTGCTAGTAACGCAGGAGCTAGAAGGGCTGTCAAGAGGACACACTCGGCTGTATTTGCTCTTCTTAAACAATGACCAAGTAATGAAAGAAGATAAGAGTTCAAGAACCTGAGGGAAGTGAGGAAGACAAGTAGATGACTAAAGACTGAGGAATTGAGGGAAGTAAACTTCAGCTTGCTAAGACAATGATTAAGCGGATTCTGTAAGGAAGCTGCTCTGAAGGAATGCAGGACGCAGAAGAGTCCTGATTGTCAGGGACAACTACTTCAAATCCCAAGAATTGCCTGATTTGGTTTGCAGACAAAATGATGCCCATGCCAGCTCATTTGAACAAGGAATTCCAGAACGATATCAAGCACAAAAGAGGTAGTGTATAGGCAGTAGAAGTAGGGAAAGAGAAAGAAGGGGAAATACAGAAGTGTCACCCACATGTGTTGGGGTGGAATTCAGCAAAATCAAAGCTACACGGGAGCTGACATAGGAGAAGTATATGTAGGACAAAAATAGAAGAGCTCACAGGGAGGGTTGGATCGCACTGTATGGAGAAGTTTCCAAGCTCAAGAACCCCCCATTCACAGTCTGAGCCCCAGCCAGAACCCGGAAGCCTACAACAGCCAATCAGGCGTGGAGTGGGCACGACTGCGGAGATTTAAAAGCGGTCACAGCAGACACTTGGTCAGTCAGTTGGCGAGGTGATGGCAGCTAGCCAATCTAGGCTGATCTAGTGTGTGGTGCACGACAGAGGAGTGTAAGGGGAGAGCACGTGGGCTGCTCTGAGTAGAAAAAAAACATTCAGGAAGTGAGAAGCGAGCAGAGCATAACAGGTCAGACAGGCTAAAATAATAATTTTTAAAAAACAAACCAAATACAAAAACAAAACAAAAAGCAACAACAACAAAAAAACCAATACAAAACACAAACCAAGTCACTTGCCTGAAGAGATCGGATTGAATCATGGTTGGAACTCGGCCAAAGGTTAGTAAAAAAACTGTGGGTACCCAAACAGAGGCCCCACACAAACATGCAGGCACCCAGGCAATTGGCTGCAGCAAGTGTTGGAGCCTGGCAATGGAGGATGGTAGAGACAACACCTGTGTTAGGTGTGAACAGGTCAATGATCTGCTTAACATGGTGGCCGAACTGAGGGAGGAAGTGGATAGACTAAGGTCCATAATGGAATGTGAAAGGGAGTTAGATGTGTGGTACTGGGCTCTGCAGACCCCTGTAGCAGAGGGAGGTGACCCAAGCAACAAGGAGGAATGGATAAAGGTGCCTGTTGGAAAGGCAAGGGAAACCCTTCACAGCTCCCTCATCTTTCCATTTGCCCTTGCACGAGTAGTATGGGGCATTGGAGATTGAGGGTGAGACAAATGAGAGGGCAGAAGAAACACCATCTGGGGGGTTGCCTAAAGCAAATCAGGCTGCCTAAAGCAAATCAGTCCCCCCCTCACATCAGAACCTTTACCCTAAAAAAAAAGAGGAGGGTAATTGTTATTGGTGACTCCCTTCTGAAGGAAACAGAGGGCCCCATTTGTTGGCTGGATCCTTCCAACAGGAAAGCCTGCTGCCTCCCTGGGGCCTGGTCGGAGATGTAACCAGAAGACTACCTAGTCTAATACAGCCCTCTGACTACTATCCCTTAGTAGTCAGACTGACGAGGTCAATACCAGAAATTTAAAAATGGTCAAAAAGGACTTTATGACACTGGGGAAACTGGTTGAGGGATCAGGGGCACAGATAATTTTTTCGTCAATACCCTTAGTTGCAGGTAGGAATACTGAGAGAAATAAAAAGACATGCACAATTAACAAGTGGCTCAGAAATTGGTGCCACCAAGGAAATTTTGGGCTTTTTGATCTCAGAGAACTTTATATGGCAGCAGGTCTGCTAGCAAGAGATGGAGTAAACCTGTCTCAGAGGGGGAGAAAGATACTGGCATGTGAGTTGGCAGGGCTCGAAGGGGGAGGGGGTTAAACACAGGTCCAGTAGAAATAGTACCACACCAGGGTTGGAAGGACAGGGTCCTAGTAAAGACCTTCAGCCTGGCTCCCTCAGTCAAGCTGGTGACCCTTCACTACAGTCAAAGTCTTATGGTGATGTGCCAGCAGCTCCCGTGGTAGAAGCAGTGCACAGAGAAACACCTGAGAGACACTCCAGGGGGTATTCCCCTAAGAAGGCAACACAGCCAACAGCCCAGCTGAAGTGCCGCTACACTAATGCACGCAGCATGGGCAACAAACAGGAGCAGTTGGAAGCTACTGTGCTGCTGGAAAGATATGATATAGTGGCCATCACTGAAACCTGGTGGGATGAATCCCGTGACTGGAGTGTGGCTATTGAGGGCTACAGGTTGTTCAGAAAAGACAGGCAAGGAAGAAGGGGTGGAGGTGTTGTCCTTTATGTCAAGGAATGGATAGAGAGTGAGGAGATGTCCCTAAAACCCTCCATGGTGTCAGATGGGAGAGGTGGGAGCCTGTGGGTGAGGATTAAGGGACAGGTCAATATGAGGGACGTTACTGTGGGTGTTTATTACAGAGCACCTGATCAGGATAGAGAAGTTGATGAGGCCTTTTACAACCAGCTCCAAGTAGCCTCACAATCACAGGCCTTGATTCTTGTGGGGGACTTCAATCACCCAGATATCTGCTGGAAAGGCCACACAGCCAGGAATATACAGTCTAAGAGGTTTCTCCAGAGTATTGAGGATAACTTCTTAACCCAGCTGGTGGAAGAGCCAACAAGGGGAGAGACATTACTGGATCTGGTACTGATGAACAAAGAGGGACTGGTGGATGGCATCAAGGTTGAGGGCAACCTCAGCTGCAGTGACCATGGAAAGATAGAGTTCAACATTGTGGGTAACATACAAAAACCAATAAATAGGACTGAACCCTTGCATTTCAAGAGGGCTAATGTTGTCCTTTCCAGGAAACTGCTAGGTGAAATCCCATGGGCTAGGGCCCTGAAAGGCAAGGGGGCTCAAGAGAGCTGGACAATATTCAAACATTGCCTTCTCCAAGATCAGGACCAGTGCATTCCCAAGAGCAAGAAATCAAGCAAGGGAAGCAGGAGACCTGGGTGGTTGAGCAGGGACCTTTTGGAAAACCTAAAGTGGAAGCAGGTGGTTTACACCAAGTGGAAGAAGGGACGGACCATGGGCCTGCCATTCAATGAGTCGGGTGCCATGGTAACAGAGGATGCAGGGAAGGCTGAGTTGCTGAATGCCTTCTTTACAGTCTTTACTGCTTGGGCCAACCCCCGGGAGCCATGGACTTTGGAGGAATCAGAGAAAGTCTGGACTAAGGATGATCTTCCCTTGGTGGAGGAGGACCAAGTTAGAGATCAGTTAAGGAGGCTGGACATCCACAAGTCCATGGGTCTGGATGGGATACGCCCGAGAGTGCTGAGGGAGCTGGCAGAAGTCATTGCAGGGCCACTCTCCATCATCTATGAGAGGTCCTGGAGAACAGGCAAGGTGCCCAAGGACTGGAGAAAGGCCAATGTCATCCCAGTCTTCTAAAAGGGCAAGAAGGAGGACCCAGGAAATTACAGACCGGTCAGCCTCACCTCCATCCCTGGAAAGGTGATGGAACGCCTCATCCTGGGTGTCATCTCAAAGCATATGGAGGAAAGCTATCAGAAGTAGTCAACATGGATTTACCAAGGGGAAGTCCTGTCAGACTAACCTGATAGCTTTCTATGATGTCATGACTGGTTGGATAGATGAGAAGAGGGCGGTGGATGTTGTCTACCTTGACTTCAGCAAGGCTTTTGACACCATCTCCCACAGTATCCTCATAGCTAAGCTTAGGAAGTGTGGGTTAGATGAATGGACAGTTAAGTGGATTGAAAACTGGCTAAAAGACAGAACCCAGAGGGTTGTGATTAGGGACACAGAATCCATCTGGAAGTCTGTAACAAGTGGTGTTCCCCAGGGGTCAGCACTGGGTCCTGTCCTCTTCCACATATTCATCAATGACCTGGACGAAGGGATGGAATGTACCCTCAACAAGTTTGCTGATAACACAAAACTAGGAGGGGTGTCTGACACCCAAGAAGGCTGTGCAGCCAACAGCGAGACCTGGACAAGCTGGAGAGTTGGGCAGAGAGAAACCTAATGAAATTTAACAAGGGCAAGTGTAGGGTGCTGCACCTGGGGAGAAATAACCCCCTGCACCAGTACAGGTTGGGGGCTGACCTGCTGGACAGCACCTCTGAGGAGAAAGATCTGGGAGTTCTTGTGAACAATGGGGTGACTATGAGCCAGCAATATGTCCTTGTCACCAACAAGGCCAATGGCATCCTGGGGTGCATCAAGAAGAGCGTGGCCAGTAGGTCGAGATAGGTCATCCTGTCCCTCTACTCTGCCCTGGTGAGGCCCCATCTGGAGTACTGTGTCCAGTTCTGGGCTCCCCAGTTCAAGAAGGACAGGGAACTGCTGGAGAGGGTACAGCAAAGTGCCACAAAGATTATTAAGGGCCTGGAGCATCTTTCCTAAAACGAGAGGCTGAGGGACTTGGGTCTTGTTAGTCTTGAGAAGAGAAGGCTTAGGGGACATGTAATTAATGCATACAAATACTTAAAGGGAGGGTGTCAGGAAGATGGAGCTGGTCTTTTCTCAGTGGTGCCCAGTGACAGGACAAGAGGAAAATAGGCACAAACGTGAGTATAGGAAGTTCCACCTAAACATGAGGAGGAACTTTACTGTGAAAGTGGTAGAGCACTGGAACAGGCTGCCCAGAGAGGTGGTGGAGTCTCCTTCTTTGGAGACATTCAAAACCCGCCTGGACAAGTTCCTGTGCAACGTGCTGTAGGTAGACCTGCTCCGGCGGTAGGGTTGGACTAGATGATCTCCAGAGATCCCTTTCAACTCCATATGATTCTATGATTCTACATGTAAATGACATGGTTGAAGTACTCAATGACTTCTTTGCTGAAGTCTTTATTATACCAGTCGGCTGCTGGGACTCCCTAGTCTCTGTGTATAGTTGCAGGTTCTGGGCTGAGACATACTACACACAATAGAAGAGAATCAAGTAAGGGAGGGCTTAGTTAACCTGGATATGCAGAAGTCCTTGAGTCCAGATAGAATGGGTTAAAGGATCTGCCTTCAGCCAGATAGAATAGGTTGAAGGAGCTGTGTTGTGATGCTGTGTCATTTGAAGTGTTAAGGTAATCCTGGTGATAGAAAAAGGCAAATGTTTCAGCTATATCCCAAAATGGTAAAGAATAATTCAGGGAACTAGAGGTTGGTCAGTCTCATTTCTGTCTCTGGGAACAAATTTTGAGGCACGTGAAGGGCAGAAAAGTGACTAAGAACAGACAGCGTGGATTTACCAGGGTTAAATTACTCTAGATGAACCTGATTGCCTTTTTACTGGCTCTGTGGACAAGAGGAAGGCAGAGAAAGTAGCTTACCCTGACACTGGCTAGACTTCTGACAGTCTGACACACTATCTTTCCAGTTGGAGTGAAGAGATAAGGACTGCACTGGTGAGTTACGAGGTGAGTGAAAAACTGGACGGATTAGTCAGACTTAAAGGGCAGGTGTCACTGATTGAAAATCTAACTGGTTGTCAGGCATGAGTAACATTCTTCAGGGCTACTGGTCAGAGGGAGTTCAACAAACTGGAGGACCGGGCTGACAGCAAATTTAGGAATTTCAAGAGCCAAATGTGAAGTCCTGTGCTGGGGACAGAAATAGCCCCATGCCTTAAAACATGCTAGGGACTGACTGCCTAGAAGGTTGGATTGTATCTCCTTATATTTTGATGTAAGTTTTGACAAGAGGTTCTTGTTAAGAGAGATGAGGAGGAGGGAAGAGGAGACAGCTAATAATTCTGTAATATTTAAAAAAAAATAAAATAAAAAAAATAAAAAGCAAAGCAAAGGATCAATATTTGAGACTCCAGGAACGTTTTTGAGAAGCAAGGAACTTCTGAAATCTTTGATTTCCAGGTACTGCTATTTTCAGCAAAAATACAACGCATTTCCAGACTCTTATTTGCCATCCCCAAGCATACAGATGACAAAGCATTTTCTGAAAAAGTTTACAGGTCTAGAAGGTTTGGCAAATTTGAGGTTATTTGGTGCTCCAGTCATTGATGTCAGAAGTTCTTTTGTACTACAGTCAGAATTTTGTGATCCTTACCCGGATAGTTTCCCATGCAAGCAAAGAGCAGTCCATTCATGAGCTTTAGCAATAAAGCCTAGAAAAGGATTGTTTCTAGGGTTCAAATTACTGGCAAGAACCTTTGGCTGTTAGAAATCTAATTGTGCTATCTGTGTGAAGCATATTTTATTTCAGATTACAAAAAAAAAAAAAAGTCATCCTAACCTATTGTAAGAAAGCATCACAAGATTCCATGGAAATGAAACCCTCGTCTGTTAAATCTACTGTTCTATTAAGAGGTACAGTAAGAATCTTGTCTCTATCACTAAGGCAGTAAAGTTATATAAATATTTTAACAGGTGTTTCTGTTGTGATACTTGGAGAAATCACTCATTGGAATGCTTTAAATGAACATGCATGGAGTCCATCAAACTATGTAATACAGAATGGTTTGAATCACAAGAATAAGAAACAGTAAAAGTTTGGTGGACTTTTTCTGAGAGGTGGTAATGCAGCTTTTCACTGACTTGCTGTAGAGCTACTCAGCAAAGAAATGCTTATCAAAATGTTATGCATAGGTCTATAATGTGAACGGCATTATAAGGCTCTAAGGATCTTATGGGAACCATATGGGACCATAGCGTTACATAACTAAGTGTAGCCTAATATTATAATTGGACATAAGAG
This sequence comes from Calidris pugnax, assembly GCF_001431845.1. Lineage (NCBI taxonomy): Eukaryota > Metazoa > Chordata > Aves > Charadriiformes > Scolopacidae > Calidris > Calidris pugnax. The sequence goes on along the minus strand of NW_015090911.1, from coordinate 4,093,132 downwards.
GTTATTTTCATGCAGAATGTTTCTGACAAATTTTTCTTTTTTAGTTAAATAAGTTTTTAATTTTATTTTTATTTAACAATTGAAAAGTAATAAATTGCCCCCTTCTTGTGAGATTTTCTAATTTTAGTATTTGCCAGGAAAAAACCCAAAACAAATCAACTGACTTCTTTTGGCTTGATAAACATAAGGCAAAGCAGAAAGCATTAATACTTATAATTCCTTAAACTCTAGTTTTCTGCCTTGTGCTTTCAATTCATACAAATTATACATTGTACAATAGAAAAAATAACCTTTATCATTAGGCAGAGAATGTAATCATTATCACTTGATTTTTCTGTTATCCCACCTTTTCCCCTGTATCTTCCAAATAGTCTTCAAAAAATCTCAAATGCATTTCTGGCTCTTTTGTCCATATTAACTCTACTGTAGGAACAGAATTTTATATAAATACTTTTAAAGTCCTCAAGTTGAGAATTCAACAGCATGAAATGACTTAAATGAGCATAGTTAAAGTTAAATAAAGATTTGAAAAAGGCTATAATTTTTGTTTTGT